>NW_028260368.1:16999197-17038876 GCF_056163025.1 Triticum urartu | reverse complement strand
CCGTATGAGATGAAAACCTCATGTACGGTTTTGGAACGGAGATTTTTTGAATAGAATGAACGACCGTAACGGATGTTGGCTCAATCCGAAGGAAATTATGCGGAAGCTTTGCAAAATTATTATGAAGCTACGCGACTAGAAATCGATCCCTATGATCGAAGTTATATACTCTATAACATAGGCCTTATACACACAAGCAATGGAGAGCATACAAAGGCTTTGGAATATTATTTCCGGGCACTAGAACGAAACCCCTTCTTACCGCAAGCTTTTAATAATATGGCCGTGATCTGTCATTACGTGCGACTATCTCCACTATAGAAAGAAAAAAAAAAAAGAGAGGATCAAATTTTCTAGTAAATACTAGAAAAAAAGGGCTTTCTACATAGGGATCGTAAAAACAACGATTTTTCCCTATCAGCTGTAGGAAGGAAGGACACTTCACGAGAATCAAAAAAACGAAGAAAGTATGGCCTATACTACTACTCTATGGATAAAGTTTCTCAAATTGATAGAGAAAGCACCGTAAAGATCAATTAGTGAGCGACTGGGTCGATACAACTAAAAAAAACTGCTTACTTATCCCATGATATGGGGCAAAATTTAGGAATCCGCTTATGTAATAGAGCCGATCCACTAAGGGATTAAGCAGCGGTGTAGTATCAGATCCCAAAGATAGTAAGTTCTTTTTTCTTTCTTATGGAAAAAAGTCTTTTTCAAGGATTCTATAGAGATTTCATATATGAAACCGGGATAGTTACCTCTCAGAAAATTTGAACGAAGGCTCTATATCTATCTATGCTTCATTCTTCTGAAGGTGGGAAAAAAGATCAAACTGATTATTGATAAAAATTAGGGTTTGAAACTTAGGTAATTAATTTCTTCTGCTTAACCCAAGAACAAATTGGATCGATTTTTGATAAATCGAATTCAGTTAAGATAGGGGAAATTCAGATAGCAATTTCTGAGCCGTATGAGGTAGGAAACTCTCAAGTACGGTTCTAAGGGAAGGAACTTCCTATTCCGACCGAGGAGAACAGGCCATTCTACAGGGTGATTCGGAAATTGCGGAAGCTTGGTTTGATCAAGCTGCTGAATATTGGAAACAAGCTATAGCGCTTACTCCGGGAAATTATATTGAAGCACAGAACTGGTTGAAGATTACGAAGCGCTTTGAATTTGAATAAGACCATGCTCCTTCTTTTTCATAAAATGGGTGGTTTGGTTGTTGATCCATTAATCAAATAAATTAGGTCGTAAGATCGAATCAAGAATTTCATTATATCCATTTCTTATACCTTCTATTTTATATGATATTTCATAAGAATAAACCATAGGGATAGGGTCTAGAATAGAAGTAATAAAGTGAATAAAAAGAGGGGGCAATCTAAATATTGCTAATATATTAGGACCATCTTATTAATAATTCTAATGAGTTATCTTGGAATTTAGAATCAAATAAAAAACCCTATATTATGCTCAAGGAAAGTAGATATAGATAGGAGCTTATGCCCTCAAAAAAAATACACTAGTTTCTTAAATTAAAAATAAAAAAGATTTTTTTCTTACGTCGAGAAATATTTGTTTTTCAAGATAAACAATGTCCGTTAGGCACCTAATCTTTATGTCATAATAGACCCGAACACTTGCCTCGGATTGACTTCAATATATAATTGCTCCAGTGAATAACTAAAAAAAAAATAGAAGGATGGTAGATAGTAAAGAAAAGAACTAATCACAATATCTATCTTTCAAAATCTATCTTTCAAAATCTATCTTTCAAAATATATATCTTTCAAAGATTCACTAAAAAGACAGTTGGCGGGTCTCTTTGTATGTCTTGTCCGGAAAGAGGAGGACTTAATGATTATTCGTTCGCCGGAACCAGAAGTAAAAATTGTTGTGGATAGGGATCCTGTAAAAACATCTTTTGAGGAATGGGCCAGACCCGGCCATTTCTCAAGAACACTAGCTAAGGGCCCTGATACTACCACTTGGATCTGGAACCTACATGCTGATGCTCACGATTTCGATAGTCATACTGGTGATTTGGAGGAGATTTCTCGAAAAGTCTTTAGTGCTCATTTCGGGCAACTTTCCATTATCTTTCTTTGGTTGAGTGGCATGTACTTTCATGGCGCCCGTTTTTCCAATTATGAAGCATGGCTAAGTGATCCTACTCACATTGGACCCAGTGCTCAGGTAGTTTGGCCTATAGTAGGGCAAGAAATATTGAATGGTGATGTAGGCGGGGGTTTCCGAGGAATCCAAATAACCTCTGGTTTTTTTCAGCTTTGGCGAGCATCTGGAATAACTAGTGAATTACAACTCTATTGTACTGCAATTGGTGCATTGATTTTTGCAGCGTTAATGCTTTTTGCTGGTTGGTTCCATTATCACAAAGCCGCTCCCAAATTGGCCTGGTTCCAAGATGTAGAATCCATGTTGAATCACCACTTAGCGGGATTATTAGGACTTGGGTCTCTTTCTTGGGCGGGGCACCAAATTCATGTATCTTTACCAATTAACCAATTTCTTGACGCTGGGGTGGATCCTAAAGAGATACCACTTCCTCATGAATTTATCTTGAATCGGGACCTTTTGGCTCAACTTTATCCTAGTTTTGCCGAAGGAGCAACCCCTTTTTTCACTTTAAATTGGTCCAAATACGCAGAATTTCTGACTTTTCGCGGAGGACTAGATCCAGTAACCGGTGGTCTCTGGCTGACCGATATTGCGCACCATCATTTAGCTATTGCTATTCTTTTCCTAATCGCAGGTCATATGTATAGGACCAATTGGGGTATTGGCCATGGACTTAAAGATATTTTGGAGGCTCACAAGGGCCCATTTACAGGACAAGGCCATAAGGGTCTTTATGAAATCTTAACAACGTCATGGCATGCTCAATTATCTCTTAACCTAGCTATGCTAGGCTCTACAACCATTGTTGTAGCTCATCATATGTATTCTATGCCTCCCTATCCATACCTAGCTACTGACTATGGTACACAACTTTCCTTGTTCACACACCACATGTGGATTGGCGGATTTCTAATAGTCGGTGCTGCTGCACATGCAGCAATTTTTATGGTAAGAGACTATGATCCAACTACTCGATACAACGATCTATTAGATCGCGTCCTTAGACACCGCGATGCAATCATATCCCACCTTAACTGGGTATGTATATTTCTAGGTTTTCACAGTTTTGGCTTGTACATTCATAATGATACCATGAGTGCTTTAGGCCGTCCACAAGATATGTTTTCGGATACTGCCATACAATTACAACCTATCTTTGCTCAATGGGTACAAAATATCCATGCTACTGCGCCTGGCGTAACAGCTCCTGGTGCAACAACAAGTACTAGCTTAACGTGGGGAGGCGGCGAGTTAGTAGCAGTAGGTGGCAAAGTGGCTTTGTTACCTATTCCATTAGGAACCGCAGATTTTTTAGTCCATCACATTCATGCATTTACCATACATGTGACTGTATTAATACTTTTGAAAGGTGTTTTATTTGCTCGGAGTTCCCGTTTGATACCCGATAAAGCAAATCTAGGTTTTCGCTTTCCTTGCGATGGGCCTGGCCGAGGGGGAACATGTCAAGTATCCGCCTGGGATCATGTTTTCTTAGGTTTATTCTGGATGTACAATGCAATTTCGGTAGTCATTTTCCATTTCAGTTGGAAAATGCAGTCGGATGTTTGGGGTACTATAAGTGATCAAGGGGTGGTAACTCATATTACAGGGGGAAACTTTGCACAGAGTTCCATTACGATTAATGGGTGGCTTCGAGATTTCTTGTGGGCACAGGCATCGCAAGTCATTCAGTCTTATGGTTCTTCATTATCTGCATATGGTCTTTTTTTCTTAGGTGCTCATTTTGTCTGGGCCTTCAGTTTAATGTTTTTATTCAGCGGCCGTGGTTATTGGCAAGAACTCATTGAATCTATCGTTTGGGCTCATAACAAATTAAAAGTTGCTCCTGCTACTCAGCCTAGAGCCTTGAGCATTATACAAGGACGCGCTGTAGGAGTAACCCATTACCTTCTGGGTGGAATTGCCACGACATGGGCATTCTTCTTAGCGAGAATTATTGCAGTAGGATAGTGGCTAGGAGGATTTGAAAGGCATTATGGAATTAAGATTTCCCAGGTTTAGCCAAGGCTTAGCTCAGGACCCCACTACTCGTCGTATTTGGTTTGGTATTGCTACCGCACATGATTTCGAAAGTCATGATGATATTACTGAAGAACGTCTTTATCAGAACATTTTTGCTTCTCACTTTGGGCAATTAGCAATAATCTTTCTATGGACGTCCGGAAATCTGTTTCATGTAGCTTGGCAAGGAAATTTTGAATCATGGATACAGGATCCTTTACACGTAAGACCTATTGCTCATGCGATTTGGGATCCTCATTTTGGTCAACCCGCTGTGGAAGCCTTTACTCGAGGAGGTGCTGCTGGTCCAGTGAATATTGCTTATTCTGGAGTTTATCAGTGGTGGTATACAATAGGATTACGCACCAATGAGGATCTTTATACTGGAGCTCTTTTTCTATTATTTCTTTCTACGCTGTCCTTAATAGCGGGTTGGTTACATCTACAACCCAAATGGAAACCAAGCCTTTCGTGGTTCAAAAACGCGGAATCTCGTCTCAATCATCATTTGTCAGGACTTTTCGGGGTAAGTTCTTTGGCTTGGACAGGACATTTAGTTCATGTTGCTATTCCCGCATCCAGGGGGGAGTACGTTCGATGGAATAATTTCTTAGATGTATTACCCTATCCCCAGGGGTTGGGACCCCTTTTGACGGGTCAATGGAATCTTTATGCCCAAAACCCTGATTCGAGTAATCATTTATTTGGTACCGCTCAAGGAGCGGGAACTGCCATTCTAACTCTTCTTGGGGGATTCCATCCACAAACACAAAGTTTGTGGCTGACCGATATGGCTCACCATCATTTAGCTATTGCATTTATTTTTCTCATTGCCGGTCACATGTATCGAACTAACTTCGGAATTGGGCACAGTATTAAAGATCTTTTAGAAGCGCATACTCCTCCGGGGGGTCGATTAGGGCGTGGGCATAAGGGCCTTTATGACACAATCAACAATTCGATTCATTTTCAGTTAGGTCTTGCTCTAGCTTCTTTAGGGGTTATTACTTCCTTAGTAGCTCAACATATGTACTCTTTACCTCCTTATGCATTCATAGCACAAGACTTTACTACTCAAGCTGCTTTATATACTCATCACCAATATATTGCAGGGTTCATCATGACAGGGGCTTTTGCTCATGGAGCTATTTTTTTCATTAGGGATTACAATCCGGAACAGAATGAGGATAATGTATTGGCAAGAATGTTAGACCATAAAGAAGCTATCATATCTCATTTAAGTTGGGCTAGCCTCTTTCTAGGATTCCATACCTTGGGCCTTTATGTTCATAACGACGTCATGCTTGCTTTTGGTACTCCAGAAAAGCAAATCTTGATCGAACCTATATTTGCCCAATGGATACAATCTGCTCATGGCAAGACGACATATGGGTTCGATATACTCTTATCTTCAACGAATGGCCCCGCTTTCAATGCGGGTCGAAGCCTATGGTTGCCCGGATGGTTGAATGCTGTTAATGAGAATAGTAATTCGCTTTTCTTAACAATAGGACCTGGGGATTTCTTGGTTCATCATGCTATTGCTCTAGGTTTGCATACAACTACATTGATTTTAGTAAAGGGCGCTTTAGATGCACGCGGTTCCAAATTAATGCCAGATAAAAAGGATTTTGGATATAGTTTTCCTTGTGACGGCCCAGGGCGCGGCGGTACTTGTGATATTTCTGCTTGGGACGCATTTTATTTGGCAGTTTTCTGGATGTTAAATACCATTGGGTGGGTTACTTTTTATTGGCATTGGAAACATATCACATTATGGCAGGGCAACGTTTCACAATTTAATGAATCCTCCACTTATTTGATGGGATGGTTAAGAGATTACCTATGGTTAAACTCTTCACAACTTATCAATGGATATAATCCTTTTGGGATGAATAGTTTATCGGTATGGGCGTGGATGTTCTTATTTGGACATCTTGTTTGGGCTACTGGATTTATGTTCTTAATTTCCTGGCGGGGGTATTGGCAGGAATTAATTGAGACTTTAGCATGGGCTCATGAACGCACACCTTTAGCTAATTTAATTCGCTGGAGAGATAAGCCCGTGGCTCTTTCCATTGTGCAAGCAAGATTGGTTGGATTAGCTCACTTTTCCGTGGGTTATATATTCACTTATGCAGCTTTCTTGATTGCCTCAACATCAGGCAAGTTTGGTTAATTTAGTTTGTTTTTTTGTACTGTATCAGCACCTAGTTCATTACTCTTGATAGAGAGGGAGGATCTGCCTTTTTAGATTTCTTTTTCTATTTATTTTTCCATCTAGGATTAGAACCGTATACTTGGTAATAATAGCAACGACACATTATGGCAAAAAAAAGTTTGATTCAGAGGGAGAAGAAGCGGCAGAAATTAGAACAGAAATATCATTTGATTCGTCAATCTTTAAAAAAAAAGATAAGAAGCAAAGTTTCTCCCTTGAGTTTGAGTGAAAAAACGAAAATGCGAGAAAAATTGCAATCCCTACCGCGTAATAGTGCACCTACACGCCTTCATCGACGTTGTTTTTTGACCGGAAGACCTAGAGCTAACTATCGACATTTTGGGCTATCCGGACACGTACTTCGAGAAATGGTTTATGAATGTTTGTTACCGGGTGCAACAAGATCCAGTTGGTAAGGATAAAATACCCTTTCGTATTTGTATGGATTTCTGGAATTGATAATCATAGAGGAGCCCTCTTTACCATTCTGTATAAATGGACTATTCTATTTGTATAGATATTGGTAGAGGGGCGTATCCAACCCTCTTTTATCCACTAGTTACCCCTCTTTAGTTTAAGAGTATAGAGCAGTTTGGTAGCTCATAAGGCTCATAACCTTGGGGTTGCGGGTTCGATTCCCACTACCGCCTCCATACTCCTTCTTTATGATATATGCATGATATAATATATACATCATGCATTTGTATCTGGATTTTTTGATTTCCTAAAAGAGTTTTGGTCTAACAGTTTTTTCTCGGAAGAAGCAAAAAAATAAAAGAAAGAATAAAATATGAAAGAAAAGCGTCCATTGTCTAATGGATAGGACAGAGGTCTTCTAAACCTTTGGTATAGGTTCAAATCCTATTGGACGCAATCTTATTTCTATCTATTCTTTAAATAACTATACTAAACTAAAAACAAAGAAAACTTTTTTGCATGATTCAAATGAAAAAGCTTTCTCAACGATTCCTATTCTACTAACAAGAGTAGACATGCAAAATTTATTTGTTACTGAAGAGAAAACCGTTCCAGCTGTTCCTGAATAGCTTCCTTCAAAAGGATTTCCGCTTGCTCGGTGAATGTCTTGCTAGAAGATATAATTTCTTGGAATTGAGGTTTAGTATCTTTTAGATGTTTACGTAACTCATCCAGAAATTTATTTACCTGTTCAATTTCTAACGAATCAAGATATCCTCTTGTTCCGGTATAAATAGTAGCTATCTGCTCTTCCACTGGGAGAGGATTTGCCTGGGATTGTTTAAGCAATTCCCTTAATCGTCGACCCCTTGCCAATTGATTCTGACTTGTTTTATCGAGAGCAGAGGCGAATTGTGCAAAGGCTTGTAACTCTGCGAATTGCGCTAGTTCCAATTTTGATTTGCCAGCTACTTGTTTCATGGCTTTAATTTGAGCCGCGGATCCTACTCTGGAAACAGAAATACCCACATTAATAGCGGGTCGAATTCCGGCATTGAATAGATCCGCAGATAAGAATATTTGTCCATCTGTAATGGAGATTACATTAGTAGGAATATAGGCGGAAACGTCTCCAGATTGAGTCTCAACTATTGGTAAAGCGGTCATACTTCCTTCGCCTAAAAGAGAATTTAATTTAGCGGCTCTTTCTAAAAGGCGTGAATGCAAATAAAAAACATCCCCTGGATAAGCCTCACGTCCGGGAGGTCTTCTTAATAGAAGGGACATTTGGCGATAAGCTTGTGCCTGTTTGGAGAGATCATCATAAATTATTAAAGTATGCCGTTCGCGGTACATAAAATACTCAGCCAGGGCTGCTCCCGTATAAGGAGCGAGGTATTGTAATGTAGCAGGTGAATCCGCCATTTCAGCTACTACAATAGTGTATTCCATGGCCCCCTCCTCATGGAAAGTAGTTACTACTTGAGCTACGGAGGATGCTCTTTGACCGATAGCTACATAAACACATATTACACCTTGCCCTTTTTGATTGAGAATTGTATCTGTGGCTACTGCTGTTTTGCCAGTCTGTCTGTCCCCAATAATTAACTCTCGCTGACCGCGCCCTATAGGGATCATCGAATCGATAGCAATAAGCCCTGTTTGAAGAGGTTCGTATACGGAACGCCTGGAAATTATACTTGGAGCAGGAGATTCAATTAAGCGAGATTCGGAAGCTATAATTTCGCCTTTCCCATCAATAGGTTTAGCCAGAGCATTTACAACACGACCCAAGTAAGCCTCACTCACGGGTATCTGAGCAATTCTTCCTGTTGCTTTTACAAAACTTCCCTCTTGTATCATCAACCCATCGCCCATTAATACAATCCCAACATTTTTGGATTCCAAATTCAGAGCAATACCCCTAGTACCTTCTGCAAATTCGACTAATTCACCTGACATTATTTCACCAAGACCTATAATACGAGCAATCCCATCCCCCACTTGAACTACGCGACCTATATTCTCAATCCCTACTTTCCTATTATATTGTTCAATACGTTCGCGGAGAATTTTATGAATTTCGTCGACTCGAAGGGTTGCCATTAGTGTTTCTTGACTCTTTTTTCGGAAGCAAGGGGAAAAATAATGCCTAAATTCTAAACGAAAGTAGAAGTTCAAGGCCTAATTAATTTAATTATTTCTTCCATTCCAGGGACCCGAGAATGCCAATATTAGCACGAATCGTACGGAAATGTAACTCGGTATTCAAACAACTATTCAGAGTTCCTAGAGCTCCTTGTACGGCCTGTTGGAAAACCCGCTGTCGGACCTGATTCATTGCCCTTTGTTTTTCAAAATAAAGGGTTTCGTTTTTAGACTTTTCCAATTGTTCCAAACTAATAGAAGTAGCATTAATCAAATTTGCTTTTTCTCGTTCTATCTCAGAGTATCCATTCATTCGATACTCATCCGCTTCTAGTTCGACTTTCTGTAATCGAATCCGAGCTTTTTCGAGTTGCTCAATGGTCCCTCTACGCAATTCTTCTGAATTTCGAATAGTACTCAAGATCCTCTGTTTTCGATTATCTAATAAATCTTTTAATGAAAGTAGATTATTTTGTAAGTTTACAACTTTTATGATCTCTTCCCGAACCAAACATGAATCTTTCGATTCATTTGGCTCTCACGCTCCTTTTTTTTTTTCTATAGCTATTTCCATATCTTTTTTTTAAGTAATGAGCCTATCCTCTATCTTCTTTTTTATGTTTATATTTCAATATACCGAAACCTATATAAGACTAGATAAATATTAAGAGGACTCTTCCGCCTAGATAAAAATATATCATGGTCAGCAAAGTTGTTTCTTTATTTTTATTTGCCCTCTAGTTAATAATTTCAATTTCATTAAGAAAAACTAACTAAATAAATGGAAAATGAAAATTAATAGAATTCTTTTTTATTTTTTTTTTCTTCAAATCCAAAAAATTTCTCTTTTTTATACATAGGTCGTCGATTCGGCATTGGTTAAAAAAGGGCAGGGTGCCCCCTTTTTTTTCTAGTAAATAGTTCAAACCATTTTATCGATATGAGTGTTCTATATCAGATAAATTTTACATTAGCTATTTCCCGTTTAAATTGGTACTAATACTAATATAGTTGTAGAAAGAGTACCTCTTTTTGCCTGGACTTCAAGCAGTTTAGCTTTAACCGTGTTAATGGTCTCACATTCTTGGTTTATAGAGAATCAAAGTTGATTTACCAATGAGTCGCGAAATGCTATGGTTCTTCCATATGATTTCTGAATTTATTCAGAAGTAATTCGTCGAGATCGTGCACCCTTTTCTTATTTATCCGAAAAATACTAAAAAATATTATAAAGTGCAGCCGGATAGATCCAATCTATTCTTGAAATAGACAACTCGCACACACTCCCTTTCCAAAAAAAATCAAAACACCAACCACTACAGTTAGATTTATTAGATTTGTTGCTAAAATATCGGTATTAAGCCCGAAACTGCCAGCGGATGGCCAGTGAGCTAAAAAAACGAAAGAATGGGTTACATTTTTCATATGCTCTCCTCTTATAGATAGGACGAACAAAGAACAAAGTTTTTCGATCACTTACTTCGCTCGCCCTTTTTTGATCGGTTTTTTTAATGCAAATAGATTCAATCTAGTAATTTCTTTTAGATTAAGTCTTACGTCTTGTTTGACCGGTGAAAGACTTCCTTTGTTGAAATGTTCTGTTCCCAAAATTCCTAAAATAAAAGGAAAAAACTTTCCACTTTCCTAAACTAAGGACGGGAAATAAGAAGGTGAGCATATCTTCTAAATTAATAATACTCAACTCAGCCCTTCCTAGAATGGGGTATTATCTGTCCCGATAAATAGATAATTCCAGGAGTAATAAATAGGAGTAAATTAAATAAAGTATTGATATAATTGGAATTGTGGAAGCAAATACCAATTTACTAAAAAAAGAAAAAAGTATCTAATCGAAATCGAAAGAATTTTTTTTTTAAGATTAAACAAAAGGGTTCGCAAATAAAAGCGCTAGTGCCACAACTAGTCCATAAATTGTTAAAGCTTCCATAAAAGCTAGACTAAGCAATAAAGTACCTCGTATTTTACCTTCTGCTTCTGGCTGTCTCGCAATACCTTCTACAGCTTGTCCTGCAGCAGTACCTTGACCAACTCCAGGTCCAATAGAAGCAAGCCCTACGGCCAATCCAGCAGCAATAACAGAAGCAGCAGCAATTAGTGGATTCATGGTGAGTAGTTCCTCGTGTCAAAAAAAAGAAATGGTTAAGGATACAATCAACCAATAAATTCTTACTTCTAAGCTCTATTGGGGAGAAGTAAAGTAACTAAAAAGTACAAATTGAAATCAAATTGAAATGATAATGTGAATTGTCCGAACTACATAGAAGGGAATTCCATATCCATATATCGGATTAGATAATGAATCTAACCTAGGAATATATAATATAATATCCTATATATATACATTTGTTTCTTCTATTTTGTTTGCATATTTTCTCATTTTCTATTGAATCGGATTCTAAAATCATTGCTTAAAGTGGAAACCTGCATAAAAGAGGACTCCACTTATAGACATTAAGGATATTATAGTATAGATCTAGCCTGACTCCACCCTCCTTAATGCATATATACTTTGAAAATTCCATAATATAGTCTATTCTATTCTCTCTCCTACAACTCTAGGCTATATATTCATACGCATTTCTAACTATTTTTTTGCAACCAAGCAGATTATCTGGAACCATGCATGAATTGAGCTAAGCTGCAAAAAAAAAAAATACTATTTCCAAAAAGAGTCAATTCAATGATGACCCTCCATGGATTCACCTATATAGGCTGCGGCTAATGTTGCAAAAATAAGAGCTTGAATACCGCTTGTAAATAATCCAAGAAACATGACCGGTATAGGGATTACTAAGGGGACTAAAGAAACAAGAACAACAACGACTAATTCATCCGCCAATATATTCCCGAAAAGTCGAAAGCTAAGCGATAATGGTTTTGTGAAATCTTCTAGGATGTTAATTGGTAAAAGGATTGGAGTTGGTTTAATATATTTCTCGAAATAGCTCAATCCTTTTTTGCTAAGACCAGCATAAAAATATGCCGCTGACGTGAGTAAAGCTAAAGCAACAGTAGTATTTATATCATTCGTGGGCGCTGCTAATTCCCCATGGGGTAACTCTATAATTTTCCAAGGTAAAAGAGCACCCGACCAATTCGAAACAAAAATAAAAAGGAACATAGTTCCAATAAAGGGAACCCAGGGACCATATTCTTCTCCAATCTGAGTTTTGCTCAAGTCTCGAATAAACTCAAGGACATATTCAAAAAAATTCTGACCGTCGGTCGGGATGGTTTGTGGATTCCGAACAGCTATGACAACTGAACCTAGCAAGATAGTAATTACGACCCAAGAAGTGATGAGTACTTGGGCATGAATTTGGAAACCTCCTATTTGCCAATAGAAGTGTTGGCCTACTTCTACACCCGATATATCGTATAACCCCTTGAGTGTTTTAATGGAACAAGGTATAATATTCATATTGTCCTCTGATAAAAATTGAACTTCAAAAAAGGAATTCTTTTGATTCAACCATCTCTTTCTCAACTCAGCAACTTGAAGTATTAATCTTATATTTAGGATACCAAGAAAGCACATCAGATCATAATATATATCAATACCCTCTAATATATATCAATATTCCCCTTCTTTTTTCTATGCAAAAAAAATTCTATGCAAAAAAAAAGATATAGTAAAGTAAGTGATTCCATAAATTTACGCAGTTGCCCAAGAATTCACTATATATTCTTAATCAACGATTTCTTATATAGAGAGAACGGCCCTCACAAATTGAAAATACTAATTTGTTAAGAATCAATCGAATTGAAGTCATAGTGTCATCGTTGGCTGGAATCGATATATTCGCGAGATCCGGGTCACAATTTGTATCGACTAAAGAAATAGTAGGAATCCCCAAAATGGCACATTCCCGAAGAGCTATATACTCTTTTTGCTGATCAAGGACGATCACAATGTCTGGCAATCTCGTCATATATTTGATCCCGCCGAGATACCTTTGCAAAGTAGATAATTTTCTCTTCAAGATTGCCACATCTCTTTTTGGGAGATGGTGGAATTTTCCCATTTTTTCTTCTGCTCTTAAGTCTCTAAATTGAGAAAGTCTAGTTTTCGTAATCGACCAATTCGTTAACATACCACTGAACCACTTTTTATTAACATAATGACAACGAGCCCTTATTGCAGCTGATGCTACTAAATCTGTTGCTCTTTTTTTGGTACCAACAATTAAGAAACTTTTTCCCTGACTTGCTGCATCAAAAACTAAATCACAAGCTTCTGATAAAAAACGAGCCGTTCTAGCGAGATTTATAATATGAGTACCTTTACGCTTTGCCGAAATGTAAGGGGCCATTTTAGGATTCCATTTCTTAATACCATGACCAAAATGAACTCCTGCTTCTATCATCTCTTTCAAATTAATGTTCCAATATCTTCTTGTCATTTTTTCCACACTTCCTTTTTTTTAATCCTACCATTCCATTACGGAATTTAGTTCTTTTTGAAGATTAAGAAAGATCCGAAATAGCTTGAAATAAATAATAATTGTTCCGAGAGAACCTTGTACTAAGATAAGAGTTGGCCATTGATACATGGTATAAACATAACCACCTTAATGAATTAACTGACTTGTTTTACTTATTAAAATAAAAATCTTAAAAATCTAAAATTTGACCTGTTAGTGTTCTAAGTTCAAAAGTCTAGTAAAGTAAAAAATATTTTTATGGGGGTTCTTATGTCTCATAAAAATTGTTTGTTACGTCAGAATCTGAAGAAACTAATTCTGTATGGAGAAACAAAAAATCTCTCATTTCCGACGCGAATAGATTTTTTTTTTTTATTTCGAAATAAAGGTTCTTGTCTTGTGGGGAACGATGCACAAATTTTTGGAATCCGGTACCAACAGGTATAATCCCCCCCAGAACTACGTTTTCTTTCAAGCCTTTCAACCAATCAATGCGACCTCGTAGGGCAGCTTTTGCTAAAACTCGAGCAGTTTCTTGAAAACTTGCTTCAGATATGAAACTTTGGGTATTCAGGGAAGCCCTTGTTATTCCCAATAAGATTGCCCGATAATAGATCGATTCATCCAAAGCTCGTCCTGCTCGTTCCGCTCGCAATAGTCCGATTAATTCCCCAGGCGAAAAAACATTAGACATTCCATCTTCGGAAACCCGCACTTTTGATGTTACTTGGCGTATAATAATCTCTATATGTCTATTATGGATCTGTACCCCTTGGGATCGATAAACCTTTTGGATTTTATTAACCAAAGAGATACGACTTTGGGCTATGGTTAGCTCAGCTCCAATCAAGAATCCCCAAGGGACCCCAAGAATTCTTGGTATACGCTCATTCCAATCCTCAATTCTCCTTTCGAGATTCGGGGATAATGAATCAATTGAACGCGCTTCAAAGATTTGTTCCACTTTTGGAAGACCTTGCGTTATGTCACTAGATCTCGATTTTTCATATATAAACGTAACTAACCTATCTCCCTTGTAAAGGATTTCTCCATAATGACCATTAACAGTTGCTCCTGTAGTGGCCAAATAAGGTTTAGCTGCTCTTATAACAAAGGAATTCATATTTACAATGAAAATTTGACCGGATTTTTTTATGTGCGATTTAAATAGACATACATTTTCACAAATAAATTGTCCAAGGTGAATTATTGCCAATGTCTCTTCCCAAGAATCATGATGGACAAAGTGACAATTCAAAAGGAATGGATCCAACATTATGTTACTATCGAAATTAGAAATCCTTTTATTTTCATCTATTAAAGAGTATTTAAGTTCTTGAAGTACTTGGAAGGTTTGTTTTAAATTGTCAACGAACAAATATTTTTTTAACAGGATTTTATTATGCGTTAGTAAATAGTAAGATGAAGAAAAATGCGATATACTAGCTACAATAGCGCCTAAGGGCCCAAAAATTTCTCGAATAGGAATTCTAGGATTCCATTCTTTTATCGCATTGGGATGTTTTGAATTCTTGAATAAACCAATTCGAGAACAGTTGGATGCCGACAAAATCATCAAAGAGTGGTATTCTTTATTTCGATTCAACAAAGTGCCAATAGCTTCTGGATGTTGGCTAAGTGATTCAATCTTCGCCTTGGAATAAAAAGAATTGATATTGGCGCGATCTAACCTATTATGGGGAATCGGTCCTGCACTTGTCCTACCATACCTTTTTCGTGTATACGAAATAGTGGACTTGACTAACTCAATTCTTAGGAAATCGCGAATAAGATCATTTGCTCTTACCTCAACAAGGGAAGCACCAGCCTTTTCTTTTTCTTCTTGTTCCCAATTCACTACTAAGCAAGTTCTAACAAATTGACTATTTGTGTGATAAATTCTTTGAGTTAACTTGCTATTTTCATGAGAAATAAAATTGACAAGTCGAATTTGGAGATTATTTTCTTCTTGCAAGAGATCCTGCGGGAAAAGTGTTGCTAAATTTCTTCCTTCGTCCATTTCATATGCCACTGTAGGGCGAACGGAAACAAAATACTTTTCCTTGCTCTTGAGAATTTTTTTCCGTTGAACATAGACCCAATTTTTCCTTTTTTTTGATTCCTTAGAATCTTTTTTTTGTCTTTCTGGCGGTATCAAACAGCCACCTAATATCTTATCCGCCTCTTCAGGAAAATGAATATCTCCGGAAAATATTTTGAGTTCCGTATGGCTTTTTTTTCTCTTCACTCGGACCAGTCCGCCTAGTCGACTTCTTGTATTTTTTGTGAGTTGTGTATTCACTCCAATAATACTATTGTCAAGTATCTTTAGGGATGAAGATCTCGGCAAGATATGAAGTTCTTGAAGAATGAAAAAAAACCGATCTACTTCTTTTTGGTATTTTAGACTAAATTCTTTTGTTCCTCGATGCTCAATCAAACCCTCTTTTTTTAAGATGGAATCTTCCTCTGGGCTCTCGTATTCGTCCTCTGAATCTTCTTCTGAGTCTTCCTCTAAAGTACCATATTTTTCCTCTGCGCTTTCCCCGGGGCTGCCATATTCGTCTTCTGAGTCTTCCTCTAGAGTTCCATATTCGTCCTCTTGGGTCCTATATTTGCTCTCTGGGCTCCCATATTCCTCTTCTGAGTCTTTCTCTAAAGTCCTATATTCGTTCTCTGGGTTCCCATATTCGTTTTCTGGGCTCCCATATTCGTCTTCTAGGGTTTCATATTCGTATTCGTCTTCTAGGATTCCATATTTAGATTCTTCTAGGGTTTCATATTCATATTCGTCCTCTCGGGTCCTGTATTCGTCTTCTAGGGTCTCATATTCCTCTTCTGAGTCTTCCGCTCGAGTCCTATATTCTTCTTCTAGGGTCCTATATCTAAATTTAACAATTCCTGAACCCTTTTTATCTTTTCTGTATCGGGGATCGTCAAAATAAGCAAAAATAGTATTTCTACGTAAAACACCCATAAGGGGGATTTCAATCGAAATCCCAAAACAGGATATTAGTTCTTTCTCTTGTTCTTGATGATATTGTAATGGAATGACGAACCTATTTCTTCGCTTTTTCGCCAACAAATCTGAATTATCTTGAAAAATAGAAGGATAGATAAAATTCCAATGGCCATTGGACATGATTCGATCCGACGTTGAATAATCAAGAATTTCCCTATCTTTTTTACCATAAGTATTCATTTGATCTTGATCCTTGTGGAGTGAAAAAGACGCTATACTGGATGATCTGCACATACTTACTGACAATATCCATAAATGGCTTGTTTTTGGTAATCGGCGAAGATTACCATATTGATATTCGGGCGCATGGTAAACATCAGTACTCCAGTGCATTTCTGCCGTCTGATTCAGAATAAATATGCTTTTGTACCCTTTCTTTAAATGTAAAGTGGACGTTCCGGCACGAATCTCCGCAATTACTTGTTCGGATTTTACATATTGATCATTTTGCACTAGAATCAAGCTTTTTGAGGGAATATTCACACTATATAGAATATCTTGACTCTGAATAGTTACATGCAAGTCTATATAACATAGAAAAGCAGGCTGCCCATGACGGGTACGTGTGGGGTGAACCAAATTCTCATTGAATTTTATTTTTCCATTCGAAGGGGATCGTACAAGGTCGGCAGTACCCCCTGTGAATACTCCGCCAGTATGAAAAGATCTTAATGTTAGTTGAGTCCCTGGCTCCCCAATTGATTGACCTGCAATAATACCTACGGCTTCTCCCAATTCGACCAGATCACTATGAGTAGGACTCCGGCCATAGCATAATTGACAGATCCAAGAAGTGCTTCGGCAAGTAAAGGGGGTTCTAATATATATTGGTTGTGCTCGAAATGGTTGTGCTCGAAAGGCAGTTATGAATCGATTGACTAATCCAATTCCAATATCTTGATTTCGCGCGGCAATGCATCGTGAACCGATATATATATCGTCTGCTAATACACGACCAATTAGTGTTTGGACAAAAAGTTTTTCCGTCATCCCATTTTGAGGACTACAGAAATACCTCGGATAGTACCACAATCTCTCTTCTACGCACAATAATATGTTGAACTACTTCAACAAGTCTACGTGTAAGATATCCAGCATCTGCTGTTCGCACAGCAGTATCTACAACCCCTTTGCGGGCTCCATAGCAGGAAATTATATATTCTGTCAAAGAAAGTCCCTCGCGTAAATTGCTTTGAATAGGTAAATCAATCATTTGTCCTTGAGGGTCCGACATTAATCCTCTCATACCTACTAATTGGTGTACTTGAGATGCATTTCCTCTGGCTCCTGAAAAAGACATTAGATAGACTGGATTAGAAGGATCCGTTATCCGAAAATTTGAATTCATTTCTTGTTTCAAATATTCACTTGTCGCATACCATATCTCAACAGATTGGCGTAATTTTTCTACCGCGTGTACAGCCCCATAATAATAGTGTTTTCTCCAAAAGAAAACTCTGTTGTTCCGCGTCTTGGACTAACCATCCCTTAGAGGGTATTGTTAAAAGATCCTCGATTCCTAACGAAATCGATGTAGTAGTGGCTTGATGGAAGCCCAGAGTCTTTAGTTGATCCAGTATATGGGATGTATATCCCATTCCAAAATGATCTATTAATCTGCTAATAAGTCGTTTCATACCAGTTCCGTCTATCTCTTTATTATGAAAGACCAGATTGGCCCGTTCCGCCATACATAAGTACCCCCTTTTCGGCTGAGTAGGATTCGACAATTGCTGAGTAGGATTCGACAATGGGCCTGAGTCAGTGATTCGAAAATTTAATTAACTTAATTGCCTCAATCTCAATCTGGATTCGCGTGGCAAATAATGATGATACTAGGGAAATCGGAATGCCCCCCGAAAGGGGAGGGGCATCGCCGAATCTAACTTTCTTGTTTAGGTAGTGTATGAATAGGCCTGACTAAATCCTTGTATGGCTTCCTCTATTTCTCTATAAAAAGAAATATGACCAAGAGTGGTTCGAATGTATATCGAACGAATTTCTTTTTTTCTATTTCCCATTATTAGATAGTGGGCATAAATCTCATGATAAGTCCCCAAAGATTCATATTGAACTTCAATCGGAACTTCTCTTGACCCAATGACGCGTTGATCCAGGTTCCATCGTAGCCACAAGGGACTATCTAAACTGATTAGTTTTTGTCTATAAGCTCCCAGTGCATCATAAGAACTAGAAAAATGGGGTTCTTTATCTTTCCTATATTTAAAATTATTATTATTATTGTAATTTACTTTTAGATTTGGGTAGTTTCTGCAACTATTATATCTATTTGCACAAATACCTCGACGCTTTCCAATCGTTAATACATAAAGCCCGATAAGCATGTCTTGGGTTGGTACGCAAATAGGATCCCCAATAGCGGGAGATAAGAGATTCATATGAGAAAACATAAGTAAACGGGCTTCTGCCTGAGCTTCCAAGGATAAAGGTAGATGAACAGCCATTTGATCTCCATCAAAGTCCGCATTGAAACCCTTACACACTAATGGGTGTAAAGAAATAGTACGCCCCTCTACTAAAGTGGGTTGAAAGGCCTGTATGCCTAATCTATGCAGGGTAGGTGCTCTATTTAACAGTACAGGATGTCCCCGCATAACTTCTTGAAGTATTTCCCATACAATGGGTTCTTTTTCCCAAATTTTCCTTTTAGCAATCCTTACATTAGAAGTGGCGCGTTTCGTGATTAAATCGCGAATTACAAATAGCTGAAAAAGCTTTATTGCTATCTCTAGAGGTAATCCACATTGATGTAATGAAAGCGAAGGACCCACAACAATGACAGAACGCCCCGAGTAATCGACCCGTTTCCCAAGCAGAGTCTCGCGAAACCTTCCCTCTTTACCTTCAATTACATCTGAAAGTGATTTGTATACTTTATTGTGACCATCCCTCGTCGGTTGCCCGCGGGACCCACTATCAAGAAGTGTATCCACGGCTTCTTGTACCAATTTTTCCTGGCACATTACTAAATCTGCTGGCGCTAATTCACTTCTTTTTAATAGATAGGCAAGATTGTTGTTCCGACGGATAACTCTCTTATAAAGTTCATTAATGTCTGAAGTCACTACTTTATCTCCAGACCTATAAACAATAGGTCTCAATTCGGGAGGAAGAACCGGTAATAAGCACAAAACCATCCATTCTGGTTCTACATTTGTTTGAATAAAATGTTTCGCCAATTGCATGCGTCTAATCAAAAAAACTTTTCTTATTCGTCTTTTTCTATCTTCCCACTCATCTCCACTATACCCCTCGTCTTCTAATTCCTTCCATTCGACCAAAGAATTCTCTATAATAATTCGCAAATCCAAATCTGCTAATTGTTCTCTAATAGCACCTGCTCCTGTCGCAATTTCCCGATTTCGAAATGTTGCAAAGCCTGGGGTAGAAAAAAAGGGAGAAATGCTGTGGTTACAGGATGCAATTTCCTCTTCGAATAAACCTCGTAATCGTAAAAAAGTGGGTTTTTTAGTGCTGGGCCTAGCAAAAGAGAAATCGCCGTATACTAGGCCCTCCAACTTCTTAAGAGGTTTATCTAAAAGATTCGCGATATAACTAGGAAGACCTTTCAAATACCACACATGAGTCACGGGACATGCGAGTTTGATGTATCCCATTTGATATCTTCGTATCCGAGAATCCACAAATTCGACCCCGCATTTTTGGCAAAATCTTTCGTCTTCGTTTTCAGCTCCGCTCGCTCGAGAATTGCCACAAGCGCAAATCCCGCTTTTTATGGGTCCAAAGATTCTTTCGCAAAACAATCCATCTTTTTCTGGTTTATCGGTTTTATAATGAAAAGTAGAGGGCCTTGTGACTTCGCCAACGACTTCTCCATTAGGTAGGTTTTTGTTAGCCCAAGCCTTTATTTGTTGAGGGGAAACGAGTCCAATTTGAAGTTGTTGATGTTTATATTGGTCAATCATAAAATAGAAATAAGAAAAGAATTTATATTTATTCCGATCAAACTTCCTCCCTATTAACCTGGAAGTTCTTTTCAGATACAAGGAAATGATTCAGTTCTAGAGCCAAAGATCGTAGTTCTCGAACGAGCACTCGAAAAGATTCTGGAGGATCCTCATGATTAGGTATTCTTTTTCCCCAGATCGTAGCATTAAGTATTTCTTGGCGAGCTATAAGATGGTCAGATTTATAAGTAAGTATCTCTTGTAAAATATGAGCAACACCAAATCCTTCTAAAGCCCAAACTTCCATTTCTCCTACTCGTTGTCCCCCTTGCTTGGCTCTTCCTCTAACCGGTTGTTGTGTAACAAGTGAGTAGGGCCCAGTAGAACGCCCATGAATTTTCTCATCAACTTGATGAATTAATTTTAAGATATAGGACTTCCCTATTAGAACAGGTTGCTCAAAGGGGTCGCCTGTTCTTCCATCAAATATTCTGCTTTTTCCCGGGTACTCGGGTTCAAATACCCATGGATTTTTTGTTTCTTTACTGGCTTCATATAATTCTGAAAACACAAGTTTTCTTGAAGCCTCTTGCTCATATCTCTCATCAAAGGGTGCTATTCTATAATGTTTCTTTAGCAGATCCCCCGCTAATCCGAGCGAGCTTTCAAATATTTGTCCCACATTCATTCGGGAGGGTACTCCTAAGGGATTGAAGACCATATCAACGGGTGTTCCATCTTGCAAATAGGGCATATCTTGCCTAGGCAAAATTTTGGAAATGATCCCTTTATTCCCATGTCTTCCGGCTACTTTATCCCCAACTTTGATTTCACGTTTCTGTAAAATATATACACGAACCATTATGTCGAGCGGGTCCCTTTGGATCCATTTCACATCGATAACGCGCCCTCTTCCACCTATAGGTAATTTCAGAGAAGTTTCTTTTGAAGTGGAAACCTCAAGGCCAAATATGGCCCGTAATAATCCAGCTTCCGCGATATAAGATGATTCGCTCGCTATCTGAGGCGTTAATTTACCTACTAAAATATCACCAGTTTCTACCCAGGATCCCAACCTAACAACTCCATTTCTGTCCAAATTGCGGAGTAAATGTTCTTCTAGATGTGGTATTTCTTTAGTGATTTTTTCAGCGGAGCCCTGGCTTGTCGTATCCGTCTGAATTTCATATTTCCGGATGTGAAAAGAGGTATAAATATCTTCATATACCAAACGTTCGCTAATTAGTACTGCGTCTTCAAAATTGTAACCTTCCCATGGCATATAAGCTACTAATACGTTTTTTCCTAAAGCAAGTTCGCCCCCAATTGTAGCAGCTCCTTCTGCTAAAATTTGTCCTTTTTTAATGGATTTACCCCGTGGAACCCGGGGTTTTTGGTGCATACAAGTATTTTTGTTAGAGCGACGGTGGTTAACTAAAGGAATACTTATAGTCTTCCCACTACTTGATAAAAGTATCTTATGACTATCAGTAGAAATGATCTTTCCCTCGCGTTCGGCTATAATGGAAACCCTCGAATCTAGAGCTGTTTGGCGTTCCAATCCAGTTCCAACAATGCATTTCTCGGACCGAGAAAGCGGAACTGCTTGGCGCTGCATATTAGAACTCATTAAAGCCCGATTCGCATCATTGTGCTCAATAAAAGGAATGAGAGAACCCCCAATAGAAAAATATTGGAAAGGAAAAATACTTCTAACATGAATCTGTTCCCATGCAATAGTCAAGAATTCTTGACGGTATCTAGCCGGAACAACCTGTTCTTCCTGAATACCTTGATTCAAGGACAAAGAATTTCCTGCTGCTATCATATAATATTCATCTCTATTTGGTGATAGATAAACCACCTGTCTCTCTTTTTTTTCTTTTGCTTTCTCAGCAGATATTTCATAAAACGGACTCTCTATGGATCCCCACAAGTGATCAATTCTCGCATGAATTGTTAAGGATCCAGTAAGTCCAACATTGATTCCTTCAGACGTGTCAATTGGACAAATACGCCCATAGTGACTCGGATGAATATCTCGGCTCCGAAAACTTGCGGTTCTCCCCGTCAACCCTCCAGGACCTAAACAACTCACTTTTCGCCCATGAACAGTTTGTGTCAATGGATTCGTTTGATCAAAAACTTGAGATAACGGGTATGTGCCAAAAAAGGTCTCATAAGTAGTTATTAATAAAATTGAAGTTGAAGTTGGAGTTACCAAAGTTTGGGGAGTCGGTTTCGATTGACGTATGAATACTCTACGAATAGTTTTTTGAACTGCATGTTGTAAACGACCAAGAGCCAATCCGAATTGATCTTGTAACAGATCCGCAACCGAACGAATACGTTTATTTTTCAAGTGATTCATATCGTCATCGTCAAGTATACCCGTTCCAAATTTCATTCCAATCAAATGATCCGTAGCGGCCAATACATCTCGTGGTAACAAGAATGTATTGTTCTGAGGAATATCAAGATTAAGTCTCCGATTCATATTTCGTCGACCAATCCTTCCTAATTCACATTTTTGTTGAAAAAATTTCTTTTGTAATTCCTCGCATAAGGACTCCGAAAATACCAGGTCCCCACCTACACAAGCAAATTGTTGATAAAACTCCAAAATAGCTTTTTCTTTTGACTCAATCCTCTTCTTCTCTTTAGCATTCGGGAAAGACAAGAAAATTTCAGGGTAGGAAACATTATCCAGAATTTCTCTTAGATTCGAACCCATAGCTGATGATAGAACTAGAATAGATATCTTTTGTTTTCTACTCACGCGAGCCCATATCCTTTCTTTTTTATCAATTGCTAATTCCGATCTCCCCCCCCAATCTGATATTATAGTGCCAGTGTAGATAGAAATTCCCTTATGATCTAATTCCGAGCGGTAGTAAATACCAGGACTTAGCAATATTTGATTGATCACAATTCGGTATATTCCATTTATAATAAAGGTTCCTAAGGAATTCATTATAGGAATGTTTCCGATAGAAATGGTTTGCTTTTGCACATCGAAACCAAAAATTAATCTCGCAGATACATATAATTCGGAAGAATAGGTGAGTGATTCATACACAGCATCTCTTTCTTTTATCGAGGGTTCTAGCAGTTGATATCCTTTCGCAAATAATTGAAATGCAATTTCGTGATCTGGATCTTTAATTGTTGGAAACTTGTCAAGTTCTTCTGCCAAGGCTTGATTAATGAACCTACAAAATCCCTCGAATTGGATCTGACTAAATCCGGGTATTGTGGACATTCCCTCGTTTCCATTCCGGAGCATCTTAATCTTAAGTTTCCTGTTTATCAAAGAAAAATTCCATTATCAGCTCACTCTTCATCAATCCCTATGGATCGATCTAGCAATCATGGAATCTATATTCTGTTTACTGAATCACATGAAATTCTAGGGAACTCCACATACGTATTTCATATATGTATTTCATACATATGAATAGAGACCATTTGGACGAAAGTTCGAGTTTGCCAGGGGTACAAATGAAATGAAAATGAATTGATAAAACATTCCTACAAAAAAAATTCTGCCACTTATACTTTATGTTATGATATTCTAATCAGATTGGATGGCAAAGATTTCTCATTTTATCTCCTTTCTATGAATGTAATAAAGCCGTAATATAATATACTAGAAAGTTTGACTTTACTTCGATTTAGAATAGCGTGCTTACTTTAATTTCTCAAAATAATTTGAGGGTTCTTTTTTATTTCGGATCGGAGTAGTATAATTGCTAGAAAATTCAGTATTTCATTGTGGAATTCTAAAATAAAGTAAGTCCCTTTTTTAAGTACATGCCAATCTAGTTATCCACCTCTCCCCATATCCATGCTTTTCTTTTATCGTAATTTCACTTGGGTACGCCAAGATAGTCAGGTTATACTCTATATCAGAGCAAATTTCCTTTTTTTATTCAAGATATTTAATTTAATACTTTGAAAAATTAAAGCATGATTCCCCATAGAGATATGTACATAAAGGGGATCTTTGGATAATAATGCTGTTCGGACCTAAAGTTTACCTATACACGGATTAAGCATAAAGCCATAATATTTTATTATGCCATTGAAGGGGGGGGAGATAATACCGATTTAAGAGTAGTTCACTACTGCAATAAAAAAAAGAGAATTCTAGTTAACGGTTCCAATTTATTCTGAATTTTGCAGCCTGTGAATAGAAATCCACTTTTTCTTCTTTTTCATCTCAATAGAAAGAAATGGGAAGTTTTATTGTGTTAACAATGTATGTTTTAAGATAGAATCTATCGAGGAGAATAATAGAAACTGGATCAAAAAAAGCAGGAATAGATTTTTTGAAAAAGATTGGAAAAAAGTAAGTAGAATTATATTCAAAATAAAAGGGGCTTTTCGTAAGAAAACGTGGATGAATACTTGCTGTTTTCTAGATTTTTGATCGGATTTTTTGGCGGCATGGCCAAGCGGTAAGGCAGGGGACTGCAAATCCTTTATCCCCAGTTCAAATCTGGGTGCCGCCTGATCAATAAAATACTTAGGTTTTTTTTATAGTGCTGATCGAATTCGATAAATTTTTACTTCGCATAAGTTCGGGCAAGAGAGTAACTGGGCCTGCCGATACTGGGTTTAGAGAAACCATACCATAGTTCTATCCTCAAACTAGGGTTAGGGTTTGTTTTGACGGTAGTGGCCAAAATGGTTATCAATAGGGGTGAGGTAGTGTTTCCTTATTCTTTTATTATATGAATTTGAATTGGTTCTTAATTGAGATTCGATTTGATAATTTTAAAATACGAGGATAAGATGTCAGAAATCTTGGTATCCAAAGAAAGGTCCCTAAGGGGCATTCTTTTTTTTTTTCAATCTAAGATTCAAGAAGGGACTCCACGAAAGAATATCAAGACTTACTAATTATTATACATTTTTTTATCGTACATCTTATGTTACCTACATACACTAAAGTAAGGACTACTTAATTCTAACGAGAATCAGATTAAATAGGTCGATCAAAAATCAATTTAGGAGTTGTATTATGGATAAAATCTCTTCATTCTTTCATAGAATGATACAAAGCAAGGCTGCAGGGTTTAGGTCAAAAATAAACATTAGGTAAGGTAGGTATCCAATAAATATTTATCTATCGATAATTTTATGGTATATTCGGGCGTCCTTTGCTTAAAAAAAAAAAAAAGAGTAACAAAAGGAATAAAAAATCTTCCTATTCCCGCTTCTTCTATTCAGGACATCATTCCCGTACTCTTTCTTTTTTAAGGAAAAAAGGGCTATAGTATCTCGTATTTTTAATGCTCTCTAATTCTACCAGAATTCCTATAAGAATTTGTTAGGAGTAAATTCCTTGAACTGATTGATCCATGGCCTTAGGGCGGAATCCCTTTTTGACTCTGTACCCTTGATTCCACTATGATTATTGATCAATAGTAGAATAATCCCTTCATAGAAATAGGAGACATAATTTAGATGGATATAGTAAGTCTCGCTTGGGCTGCTTTAATGGTAGTCTTTACATTTTCTCTTTCACTAGTAGTATGGGGAAGGAGTGGACTCTAGGGATACTACTAATTGATTAAGTAATCAAATTGTTGTATCAATTCTTTTCTTTAATGGATCATTTTGCATTAATCATTTTGTCAAACGTTATTCTTTAATCTTTTTCTTTAGTTTTGTTTCACTCCTGTAAGAAACTCTTGTATTGTAAGTTGTAATGTAAGAAAGAGCCATTATACCAATTCAGAATTTCTACTAGAAATGACGAATGGTTAAAAAAAGTTCTATACATAAGAAAATTAGACTTTCTTCCACGGAACTATTCACGGCATATCACACATTTTCCATTTCCTTTTACTTTTTACTATAGTCTATTCTTCATATTATTTTTCTTTCCTTCCATGGATTCTTTGGTCAAGAATTGTCTTAGATTTTTTTATTTTGACCTGATTGAAATTAAGTGGATGCAATGAAAAAAGAAATTGAATTAGACTACTTAACTATTTCAATCTACTAATCTATTCTATGTAGATTCAAAGATAATATAATAGAAAGAATCTAAAGTGTCGTAGAAAAAACTATATGTAGTTCTTTCTACCACACTTTAAGATTCCAACCAGATCCTTTCATTTAAGACTTGGATTTTTTTTATTTAATCCCTTTTTAATTTCTTCAATGATTAATTGGAATTCCAATTAATTATTTTGGCTGACTGTTTTTACATAAATAATAAGTAAAAAAGAAGTAGGAACTAGAATGAACAGTGCAGTAGCAATAAATGCGAGAATATTGACTTCCATAACCTCTTTATTTTTTATTTTCACAATAACTCGGGATGTAATCCCATGGAGAGGAAAAAGGGGTATCTTGTAAATTCAAGGGTAGGGCTTGCATTCTGATAATACTGAATCAATTCAATATTATGAATATCGGATCTATCAAATCAATTCATGGATGAGAGTTATATTTCACGGATGAGAGTTATATAGTATAACATAGGAAGATCCTCTATCCACACTAAGACCAAAATGGGTTTTTTGATTGGATTAGGAATTCCCTCTTTTTTAATCCTTTTCTACTTTTTCTTTTCTATATCTCTAACCCACGAGCTTTCTTAATCTTATACTTTCTTAATCTTATACAATTTCCCTTCCTTTTTCTTATAGTATATACATACAATTATGTATGTATTATATGACCAACTTTCACTTTCTATGGGTCACATAGACATCCAAATAAGCAGTAGAAGTGAGATGGGGAAAAGAGGTCTGAAATAAAAAGGGAATACGATTTATGTATGGATTCCGGTAAAATACCGGTACTCTATTCCATAAGAGTGGAATAGGAAATTAAGATGAGGATGGTATCATCATAAAGAAAGATAGAGTAATATAATATCCTAAATTCTACTAATCCACATATCGTATGTGTGTCTTTCTTTATCGATTGGGAGTAGTGAAAAAAAAATTCCTATATGCCCTCCCTCCCTCTTTAATGAGAGATGCAAAATAAAAAAGTGAAGTAAGGGTGCCCTGTGGGTATTTGATCTTGCTCCCTGCCCCTTTTTTTCATGGAAAAAGGAAATATCAATTTCTCCATTCATTGAACCCTAGTTCGGGACTGACGGGGCTCGAACCCGCAGCTTCCGCCTTGACAGGGCGGTGCTCTGACCAATTGAACTACAATCCCCGCGGGGTGTATGGCATACCCATTCTTAAATAGAACCATAAGAAGATTCGATTCGTCTTTCGTACTCTAAGAAATAGACGAATCATATACTACATACCCACATATTATATTATACGTGGGTATAGTGAGAGTGACATAACTAGTATGTCGTGATTTTTTATCACTAAAAATGGATAATAATCCAGCCTTCAATAAGAAAAACTCTTTTGTTTGTAAGAAAGGAATGAGAGAGATATGGATTAGAAAAAAAAATTTCCCTTTTTTCTTTATCTTTTATTTCTATAGATCAGACATTTTATTTTATGGAAGAAAAACAAAAGGATTTAGTTCATACTCACGAAGCCCTAGATTTTTGGTTTGGGCCGAGCTGGATTTGAACCAGCGTAGACATTGTCAACGAATTTACAGTCCGTCCCCATTAACCACTCGGGCATCGACCCAGGAAGAATTTATTCTAGGGTTTTTGCTAATCTATGATTAACCTCCTTTCATAATACTCCCTACCCCCAGGGGAAGTCGAATCCCCGCTGCCTCCTTGAAAGAGAGATGTCCTGAACCACTAGACGATAGGGGCATCACTAGACGATAGGGCCATATACAACCGCTCGTGATTATACTATAATCATAGTATGAGCAGTTTTTTGGAATTGTCAATATACTCGAAAAGTATAAATAGATCCAAAGCAAAGAGTTTTTCCAACTTTTCTGTTATGTTTTCATCTAGGATTTTTTTTAGTTGATCGTTATAGATTAATTCTCCGTGCTTCATTTAGTGTTCATACCAAAAATGCATCCATCCCGCACTAAGTCATAAAATTCTCTAAAAATATAGAGAAAGTTTCAAAAACAAAGAAAAAAAGTGAATCAATTTAGTAGAAAAGTACTCTATCAGATTCGAACCAACGACTTACGTCTTAGCACGAGATTACTCTACCACTAATTTAAAAAGCCCTTTATCGGATTTGAACCGATGACTTATGCCTTACCATGGCATTACTCTACCACTGAGTTAAAAGGGCTTTTTATTTAATTCAAAAATTAGCCACTTGGATTTCCCATTATGGGTCTACTGCATAATGTACATATTATATATATAATATATAGAGATAGAGAGAGAGACATTATGTAGAGATTGTATATGTATATATCGATATCTTGAGAGCTCAAAATAAAATTAATAAAAAAAAACATACCCTACATAACATATCCAACTCTTCTTGGTTCAGGGTTTTCCGTTTCCGAAGACTAGTAAAATAGGCGGATTCTGGAACCCCAAGGATTCAACGGTATATGGATATGGAAAATATAAGATTTCCGATCCTAGCGGGAAAAGGCGGGGAACAGATACCCAATAGGATATAGGATCCTTGGGAGGAACTTTTGGTAATGGCCTTGATCCTCTATGCTATTTTTTATGTGTTCTTAGTTCTATTGAACTTTTTGCATTCTTTTAAACAAGAATCTAATAAACTAGAATTGAGTCAGTGGAAAAAAGGAGAGAGAGGAAAGTGTTAAATGGAGAGAGTCGACTAATCAGAGACTTTTAGGATCTTCTTTACATCAGGTAAATCTGTCGGCCCTGTCCGTTTTTTTCTTTAAGTTACGACTCTTTGCTGCTTACTTCTATCAAGCCATAGGGAAAGTCTATGATGAATTTGGAAAACTCATCTCACTCTTACTCTATGGCTCGGACTTAATGGGGGAAGAAAACATCTTCCATAATTTCTTTTTTGTTCAATTCTGGACAAAAAAGAAAAGGAAAAAAGGAATTTATAGGGACAGTGTTACCCCCTATATCCCCTAGTTTATATTGTAGGAATAATAAAACAATTTAGCAGTCTGACACACTTACGTCCTTGCAAAGTAAATAATTATTATTGTAGTCGTAACCGTAGAATAGGATCCTAATCAAAATAAATACATTTGGTTCAGGCGCTATTAGCATGGTAAGAAAAGATTTTTTTTACAGACCAGAGGGGCTATCTAAATCCTAAAGTAAAGGCGAGCGATCGAAGTAGAAGTACCAACGGCTCAGTGTCATGAACCTTCTCCATCTGATTCAATAAGGGGGAATTAGCCTTCTTGTCAAATGGCTATCCTTGACAAAGGGTACCATTTATACCATAATCTACAATGTAGCGGGTATAGTTTAGTGGTAAAAGTGTGATTCGTTCTATTAATAACTGAATTTGAAATGATATACTTAAGGCATCCTTAAGTTTTTTATTTTTATATTCCGATGAAAACTTTAGTTCTTATAAAGGATTAAATCCTTTTCCTCTCAATAGCATATTGAGGAAGAATATACATTCTGGCGATTTGTATCCAAAGACTAATTTAAATTGCATCCAAAATAAAAATAGGATTATGAGTACAGAGTCGCGAAGCATAATTTTGCATTGGATTAAGTATTCCAATTTTGAAAATATGAGTAAAGGATCTATGGATGAAGATACAAAAAAGTTGATTTCCAATCGTAACTAAATCTTCTTAAAATAAGGAATAAGGAAGCCAAATAGCTAAAAAACGATAGTTTTGGTTTACTAGAACCATCCGCATATTGTTTCAGCTCGGTGGAAACCCAATTCTTTTCCTCAGGATCTCTTGAATGAAATTAGGGAACGAAGTAAGTAGATTAGATGAATTTAGATAGAATTTCTATCTCCTACTCTATAAGGATCATCTAGAAAGCGGAGAGCTTTGGTTCCATTCAAATAGAAAAGCTGACATAGATGTTAAGTGGTGAGAATATCCATAAAGGAGCCGAATGAAATCAAAATTTCATGTTCGGTTTTGAATTAGAGACGTTAAAAATAATCAACCAACGTCGACTATAACCCCTAGCCTTCCAAGCTAACGATGCGGGTTCGATTCCCGCTACCCGCTCCATTCTGTATAAAAGGAGTATTCTATTTGTCTAGACATGTTAGAGGCTTGTATTCAAGCCTTTTTTGTCCACCAGTTTCTGGTACTCCAGAGCGGAGTAGAGCAGTTTGGTAGCTCACGAGGCTCATAACCTTGAGGTCACGGGTTCGATTCCCGTCTCCGCACTTAGCAGTCTGTATAAAAGGACTATTCTATTTCTCTAGATATGTATGGTAGAGGGGCGTATCCAACCCTTTTTTATTCATTAGTTCCCGGCCCTAGAGGGCAAAATTGAGCAGTTTGCGAAGTCACTTGCCTTCAAAAAAAGAAGGCGCAAGGCCTCTCCCTACCCTGCAGAAAATAAAAATGAAACGAAAGGGACAGTCTACCTCTCCCTTCCCTTTAAAAAAAGTTTGCCCGTTGTTTGTCTCAGTTAATACCCAATTTTTGGAGCTCTGTTGGCGAGTTCTATTTCTGCCTCTGGAGCGCCCTCTTTTTTTGAGTGGGATGCAAAGGAAGGGTAAGATAGTAAGGGATACGGCACTAGACTAACACCTAATTAATACTTAATTTAATATAAGTAGTTAAACAGTTAACTAGACTAAACTTTTTATCATAGTACTTTGATAAATTAAGCGGGCGAGCGGCGGGAATCGAACCCGTATCTTCTCCTTGGCAAGGAGATATTTTACCATTGAACTACGCTCGCTACGGTATATATTTTATAGCGTATATCCGCCTGGGTCGACCTTCTATGTCTGGGTCGACCGTTTCATTTCATTTTCTATTATATTAGAGTTTTCCTTTTTTTATTATCTGTCAATGAATATTCTAATGGGAATGGAATTTCATAATACTGAAAGAGAAGAGCTAGCAATTCGGAACGCAAATTGCGTTTTAATACGTCTCACTATTCTAATTTTTTAGAAGAAATGGCCTTTATTATTTCTTTTTTATGGGGTTAATAAATATTAACCAAATTTCATTTAAGAAATGAGAGAATTCAGAATAGCTACGAGAAAGACTAGTCCAATCCATAATGATGTACCGGAAAATACAACATTTTTATTATTTGACCAACCATCAGGAGAAGCAAATACAAGGGGTACACTAATTACTAAGACTGAGGAAGTCGCAATTAATGCAAAAACAGCTAATTGGAAAGCAATAGTCATATTTCTAATCCTCCAAGCTACCATCAAATAAAGTTGACTACATATTTGATCCCTCACTTAAACCAAAATTGTAAAAAAATACAAGAAGTAGGAGGGGTTTAATCATGAATCCATTGATTCTTCTCTTTAATTCAAATTTATTACTTAAACCGCTTTTTTATTTGGATATGGGGGTGAGAAGAGATTATTTACTCTTTATTTCACAAGCGGGTATAGCGGATCCTGTATCCGTGTATACAGTATACAGAGATATATCGAAAAGGAACTTGTATCTGATATCTTTCTAGAGGCTAATAAATCTTTTTATTTTTTATATGGCTATGTTCTATTTGTAGGAGTAAAATAAGGATTAGGCTGTGGAGAGATGGCTGAGTGGTTGATAGCTCCGGTCTTGAAAACCGGTATAGTTCTAGGAACTATCGAGGGTTCGAATCCCTCTCTCTCCTTTTGCTTATTGAATACGTTTGTTTCTTTCATTTTTATTTATTTTTTTTTTCTGTCCCTTATCTTTCTTTCATAAAAAGGAATGAATGGCTCGGCTAGATGGAATAACCGAGCCAGAACAGAAAAAAAGTAGAACAGGTATAAATAAGAAAATCTTAGTTAAGAGGGTTCATGTAAAGAACAGGTTCCAAATCACGATCGATTCCCTTTTCAAAACCTGCTGCAGCAGCTCGGGCTCTTCCTGCATGCCATAAATGGCCCACAAAAAAGAAGAATCCTAGAACAAAATGAGAAGTTGATAACCAACTTCTAGGAGAGACATAATTAACTGCATTGATCTCGGTAGCTACGCCACCCACGGAATTTAAAGAGCCTAAAGGAGCGTGGGTCATATATTCTGCTGAGCGTCGTTCTTGCCAAGGTTGTATGTCTTTTTTCAACCTACTCAAGTCCAAACCGTTGGGGCCCCTTAGAGGTTCTAACCATGGAGCACGAAGGTCCCAAAAACGCATAGTTTCCCCTCCAAAGATAACCTCCCCAGTTGGGGAACGCATTAGATATTTACCTAAACCTGTGGGTCCTTGAGCGGATCCCACATTAGCTCCAAGACGCTGGTCTCTAACTAGAAAAGTAAATGCTTGAGCTTGAGAAGCTTCTGGCCCGGTGGGTCCATAAAACTCACTCGGATAAGCTGTATTATTGAACCATACAAAACAACAAGCGATAAAACCAAAGACAGATAAAGCAGCTAAACTATAAGACAAGTAAGCTTCTCCAGACCATACAAATGCACGGCGAGCCCATGCGAAGGGTTTGGTTAAAATATGCCAAATTCCGCCAAATACACAAATAAAACCCAACCATACATGCCCACCAATTATATCTTCTAAATCATCTACACTAACAATCCACCCTTCTCCACCAAAAGGAGATTTTAGTAAATAACCAAATATAACACTGGGACTAAGGGTCAAATTGGTAATTTTTCTTACATCTCCCCCCCCAGGGGCCCAGGTATCATATACACCGCCAAAATAAAGAGCCTTGAGTACTAGAAGAAAAGCACCTAGACCTAACAAAATTAAGTGAATACCCAAAATTGTAGTCATTTTATTTCTATCTTTCCAGACATAACCAAAGAATGGAAAAGATTCCTCAAGAGTCTCGGGTCCCAGAAGCGCGTGATAAATGCCACCGAAGCCTAAGACTGCGGAGGAAATTAGGTGAAGTACGCCAGATACAAAGTACGGAAAAGTATCTAGAACTTCCCCCCCTGGCCCTACTCCCCAACCTAGAGTAGCTAAGTGTGGAAGTAAAATCAACCCTTGTTCATACATGGGCTTTTCTGGTACGAAATGGGCCACTTCAAATAGGTTCATTGCTCCGGCCCAGAATACGATTAATCCGGCATGAGCTACATGAGCTCCAAGCAGTTTACCGGACAAATTGATAAGTCTGGCATTCCCAGCCCACCAAGCAAAGCCGGTGGTTTCTTGGTCACGACCAGCTAAAACGAAAGTTCCATTAAAGAGCGTTTCCACGTGGTAGAACCTCCTCAGGGAATATAAGATTTTCATGAGGCTGATCCTGAGCTGCCATCCACGCACGAATACCCTCGTTTAAAAGAATATTTTTGGTGTAGAAAGTCTCAAATTCAGGATCTTCCGCTGCACGGATTTCCTGGGAAACAAAGTCATAGGCACGTAAGTTCAGAGCCAAGCCAACTACGCCAATAGCACTCATCCATAAACCGGTGACGGGTACAAATAGCATAAAGAAATGTAACCAACGTTTATTGGAAAAAGCAACACCAAAGATTTGGGACCAAAAGCGGTTAGCAGTGACCATTGAATAAGTTTCTTCAGCTTGAGTTGGGTTAAAAGCACGGAAGGTATTTGCACCATCACCGTCCTCAAATAGAGTGTTTTCTACGGTCGCTCCATGAATAGCGCATAGCAGAGCCGCACCTAATACTCCGGCAACTCCCATCATATGAAATGGGTTCAACGTCCAATTATGAAATCCTTGGAAGAAAAGGATGAATCGAAATATCGCTGCTACGCCAAAACTCGGCGCAAAGAACCAACCAGATTGCCCCAGTGGATAAATAAGGAATACAGAAACAAAAACAGCAATTGGACCAGAGAATGAGATTGCATTATAAGGCCGCAATTGAACAGACCGAGCAAGTTCAAATTGGCGTAACATGAAACCTATTAGTGCAAAAGCCCCGTGGAGAGCTACAAAAGTCCATAGACCGCCTAATTGACACCAACGAGTAAAATCTCCTTGTGCTTCGGGCCCCCATAGTAGCAACAAAGAGTGTGCTAAACTATTGGCAGGGGTAGAAACTGCTGCGGTTAAGAAATTACAACCTTCCAAATAGGAACTAGCCAATCCATGGGTATACCAAGAAGTTACAAAAGTTGTCCCTGTAAACCAACCCCCTAAAGCGAAATAAGCACAAGGAAAGAGCAATAGGCCAGACCATCCTACAAAAACGAAACGGTCCCTTCGTAACCAGTCATCCATAGTATCAAATAGATCATTTTCTTCTTTAGGAATTCTACCAAGGGCTATAGTCATAGTGATCCTCCTATTCAATTACTTCAACCATTTCCGAGCACCTCATATCACTTTCCAAGGCATATGATAGTTTTATTATCTGTGGACGATTTCTTTCTCGTTCAATGCCCTTTTTCAATGGTCTCGAAGAGAGAAATTTCCCATTTTTATCTATGGAGTCACAGTCACAACCGAGGTCGTGGTAAATCCATGAATTTGATTCGATTTGTTTTTCTTATACTATTTATTTGTTTTTCTTATACTATAGAAATAGAAATAAATTGTTTTTCTTATACTATAGAAAGAAATAAACCTTTGAATTCAGCATTATTCCAAGACTCCTATTTCAAAGTCTATCTTTTAAGGGAAAAATGCAAATAAAAGTAACCCTTCTTTTCCCATTCCCTCTCTATTGCATGGGTGGAAGAACTAAAATAATAGAGGATTCTGAAAAAAAAAAATGGACCTTCGAAATCCAATTTTATGTGTAGCGCAAAGGAGTTGCGATTTCTTCTTATTCCTATAGAACATCTAGTAACAAGAATATGAAATCGTAAATAGCGAAAAATTCTTGTCTTGCGCGGTCTAAGTCTAAGGAAATAAAAAAAATTCGCTTATACAATTTCATCTACATCGAATTTATATATCAGAATAGCGGATAGAGGCATCATTAAAGGAGTCAGGTCTACTTACTTTATGCTTCTTTCCAATTTTATGGTGGATTTGATAAGAACCCTTTTTGCTTTCTTGATAAATAATCGACAAAAAAAGCGTTTTTTTTATATAACCTGCTTGTTTTATTATAATTATAACAAGTCCTATATGGAAATGCCCGCTAAAGAGAAAATCTATTTGATTGTCTCTCGGCCAATATCGATTTTTAGAAAGAAAAAACAAGAATTTTCTTCTTTTTTTATTAACATTAAGAAAAAAGAATATAATTAAAATGGAATTGGCAATATAATTTTTATAGACTTTTGAAAGAAAAAAAAGGGGTTTTTTGCAACCGTTATTTCTTATTTCTTGCCTATATCATATCACGGAAACCTTTCGCTTTGGAACGTGGAGAGATGGCTGAGTGGACTAAAGCGGCGGATTGCTAATCCGTTGTACAATTTTTTTGTACCGAGGGTTCGAATCCCTCTCTTTCCGCTCCCTTGGATCATTTGGGACTTTCGAATTGGAAAGAATTCTGACCCCCGGATTTTCTCATAGATAAATGTACGAAACAAATCCAATAAGAAAAAAAAAAACTGAATTTTTACTCCTCGCGTCCAGGATTCCGTCCTGGGTCATTAGATAAGAATCCAAAGATAAAGAGTGAAACAAAGAATATCACTACTGTATAAACAAAAAGTTTGAGAGTAAGCATTACATAATCTCCAAGATTTTTTTTTAAGGAATAGATTACCAGTTTTTCCTTACCACACGGATCCACTAGGATGGTTTTTTTTTATACCTAAAAATGCAAAAAAGAATTCTTGAAAAAAATTGCAAGAATTCTTTTATAATAAGCACTCTTATCAATAGCAAAAATAGGGTTAGGTGGTTAGGTATTGTGTAGGTACCTTTAGGTACCTGCTCAACCTAGGTGCAGGGGAGTAGAAAGGCTGATCCAAATTTATTGCTGTAGCTACCCATTCAATGTAGAAGAATTTAAATTTTAGAATCGAAGGTTCATAATATAAAAATATAAAACTTCTCGGCTTTTACCCATTTTAAAATTTTTTTGGAATGAACACATCATTCAATTTGGCATACAGAGTACTAAAGATTTCATCGAAAACTTACAGCAGCTTGCCAAACAAAGGCTAATAGAAAAAAGAATAGAGGTATAACAGGCATAATATCCACGATTGGATTGAAAATAGCATAAGCTTCGGGTAATTTGGCAAAGAAAAAACTAGTAGGATAAAGAACAGAATTAAAACAGATACAGGTTAAACTAAGTATATTAGGCATAACAAGCATTTCATTCTTGTAGAGTAAATAATTGGATTTTTCTTGAGTTATTTTTTTAAGGGAAAGAAGGAAAAGGCAGATTCAAAATCTTTTTTCTTCGGACTTTCCCAAACACAAAATACCTCCTTGTATTCGCACTCTCAAATGAGAGTGGAATAAATTCGACTTTCATATAATATCTTAATAGAATTCCATGTAATGATCAATGCATTTTTTTGATTCTATATTATCCGCATGTGTAGAATACTAGCAAGAGAATATCCCTCCTTTTTTATGTAATTGAAATGGTATTGACGAATAACAAATAAACATACTAGTGTTTATTAGTGTCGCATAAAACCCGAAATGGGGCGTGGCCAAGTGGTAAGGCAGCGGGTTTTGGTCCCGTTACTCGGAGGTTCGAATCCTTCCGTCCCAGATTGTTTCTGATGAAACAAACGGTGAAATCATATAGTATTCCGTACGAGACAAAAGTTTATTAAAGAGAATAATGATATCTTATTCTTTCTCAGAAAACATAATAAAGTCTTAAGTCCAGTCAAATTGACTATCTTTATTTTCATGAAAAAATGGGATCTATCAAGCACATTCAGGATATGCCTCTACTATAAAATCACTTAGTCATATTTTTTTCTTCCTTTTGGTATTCGAGTTGAAGAAGTACGAGAATTCTATAACTACCAAAAACTTTCAATCTTTTCATTGGAATAGTTTATTTAGTTATTATAGTTAATTGTTTTTGGTACTGAAAAAATATATTACTACTAGAATTCTAATTCTAGTAATTAAATTAATTAAACTTTTTTGGAGGTTGATAGTTTATTTATTGAGGAAGAGTCAATCCTTCTTTTCTCACTTCAAGATTGATCATCTCGAGCCATCCGTTGAGGGTGGAAATTTAAGAATAAATAAGTTTTAAGCAAACTTGTTTAGTCGTCTTTTTCAAACTATGTTTCATTCATATGATAGAATTTTAATATGGGTTTAAATAAATTGGATCTTGGCGGAGGCTTCCCGGATAAATACTTACTTTCTTTTATCCATATTGCTCCATAGATAGCAAGTTTTAATTAGTATAAAAAAACTAAACCAATGACTATTCATGATTCCATCCATATTGGATCAATTCTCTATACCACTTTGCAATGAAAAGAGGAATGTTTGTTATGGTAAAACTTCGTTTAAAACGATGTGGTAGAAAGCAACGTGCGACTTGAAGGACATGATCGATTGTGGATTTTGCTATCCATCATTTTCCATAGTAATGAAAATGCTCTTGGCTCGACATAGCCTGTTCTATTCGTTCCGAACCAAATTTGCGCTGGGTTTAAGTAACATAGTACACGATGGAGCTCGAGAGGACAGAATTTTTTTTATCAAGGGAAAGAATCTAGGGTTAGTGAAAACTAATAAATTAGGCCAACTTTGTCAGTCTATCCTTAATATAGAAATAAATCGAAAGGTTAAAATAAGAAGAAAGTCCAATAAAAGTATATCAGAATCAATCCCTCTTATTAGATTTCTATAGAAGAGATAAATGCTTTATCGAAGGAAATAAGAAAAAAGGGTATGTTGCTACTCTTTTGAAAGAAAAAAATAGGAATTCCCGAAGTAATGTCTAAACCCAAGGATTTCACAAATCAAAGATAAAGGATTCCAGAACAAGTAAACACAATTTTCAATTGTCTCAACAACAGAGTTGGATTAGAATAAGGAATAAAAGTCAATTCGTTCGAAATGAGACAAAGAAAAGAGTTTAAAGACGACTCAAAAATTTTGGAAGGATTTTGCCTTCGAAGTTTGTCAGGCAAAATTAGCCCACTTGAGTCATGAGTATAAATGAAATTTGTTTTTTCTGTAAGGAAATTAATGCACGTCATAGTCTAATTTCTATTATTATCGACAGAAATTCGAATCATTTTCTCGAGCCGTATGAGGAGAAAACCTCATATACGTTTCTAGGGGGGGGCGTTGTTTATCTACATCTATCCCAATAAGCTGTCTATCGAATCGTTGCAATTGATGTTCGATCTCGAAGAGAAGGAAGAGATCTTCAAAAAGTAGGTTTTTATGATCCGATAAAGAATCAAACTTGTTTAAATGTTCCAGCTATTCTCTATTTCCTTGAAAAGGGTGCTCAACCAACAAGAACTGTTTATGATATTTTAAGGAAGGCAGAATTCTTTAAAGAAAAAGAAAGAACTTTGAGTTAATTGAAGAACTAAATGAATCAAAAAATAGGATAGGAGAAGATTATTAGTATTCCTAGTTGTCTAATTATTTAGACACAATTTACCTCTTTTTTAATCCTATTTGGATTTATATTATATCGTGCCAATCCAACATAAGCCCCTATTTTATTTACTTTTTCTATCTAATTTGTTTTCTTACCATTGTATTTCCATTGACAAAGGTCTATTGAACAAATAGAATTTGTAGATAGATGGGTCTCTTTATCCTCACTCCATATTCAATTTTTCCGCCTACACTTCGCTCAAATGATAAGGGTGTTCCTCTTGCATGTATTCTCATACAATATAATATATATTTTTTATAATATATATTTTTTGTTAATAAAAATCGCTAAAAATAAGGAGAATTTGGCCATCGTGATTAGGGTCGCTCTTTTTTTAACTTTACTTTAGTGGAATTTCACCGGACCTGTTCGTTTTGGCATTTGAGTGTTTTTCATGGTCGATAAAAAAAATCTTTTGATGTCTTGCTAGTTCAATGTTTTGACAGAAGCGCGCGGTGTAATTCCATTGATTTTTGGATTTCGATCGTATCTAAGATCCTTTTTTTATCTGGGTTGCTAACTCAATGGTAGAGTACTCGGCTTTTAAGTGCGACTATGATCTTTTACACATTTGGATGAAACAACAAATTCGTCCAGACTCTTGGTAGAGTCTAGAAGACCACGACTGATCCTCAAAGGTAATGAATGGAAAAAATAGCATGTCGTAATAAAATCAATCTTTTTTGAATGGAATCCAAAATTACGATTTTCTGGGTCTAATGAATAAATGGATAGAGCCTGGCTCCAATTCTGGTAAAATAAAAAGCAACGAGCTGAACTTCCTAATTGGAATGATTCCCCGCTCTAATTAGACGTTAAAAATAGATTAGTGCCG
>NW_028260368.1:16885272-16998697 GCF_056163025.1 Triticum urartu | reverse complement strand
GGCATCGCCTAAGCACTTCTATGATATGTTCGAGGTGGATTATGGTGGAGGGGGGCACCGCACACGGCTAAGGGATCAATGATCAACTTGTGTGTCTAGAGGTGCCCCCTGCCCCCATATATAAAGGAGCAACGGGGGCAGGCCGGCCGGCCCTCTATGGCGCGCCAGGAGGAGGAGTCCTCCTCCTAGTAGGAGTAGGAATCCCCTCTTTCCTACTCCTACTAGGAGGGGAAAGGAAGGGGAGAGGGAGAAGGAAAGGGGGGCGCCGCCCCCCTCTCCTAGTCCAATTCTGACCAGAGGGGGAGGGGCATGCGGCCTGCCCTAGGCCAGCCCTCTCTCTCTCCACTAAGGCCCATTATTTCTCCCAGGGGGTTCTGGTAACCCTCTGGCACTCCGGTTTTCTCCGAAATCACCCGGAACACTTCCGTTGTTTGAATATAGTCATCCAATATATTGATCTTTACGTCTCGACCATTTTGACACTCCTCGTCATGTCCGTGATCATATCCGGGACTCCTAACTACCTTCGGTACATCAAAACATAAAAACTCATAATACCGATCATCACCGAACTTTAAGCGTGCGGACCCTACGGGTTCGAGAACTATGTAGACATGACCGAGACACGTCTCTGGTCAATAACCAATAGAAGAACCTGGATTTTCATATTAGCTCCCACATATTCTACGAAGATCTTTATCGGTCAAACCGCATAACAGCATACGTTGTTCCCTTTGTCATCGGTATGTTACTTGCCCGAGATTCGATCGTCGGTATCTCAATACCTAGTTCAATCTCTTTACCGGCAAGTCTCTTTACTCGTTATGTAATGCATCATACGGTAACTAACTCATTAGTTACAATGCTTGCAAGGCTTATAGTGATGTGCATTACCGAGTGGGCCCGGAGATACCGCTCTGACAATCGGAGTGACAAATCCTAATCTTGATCTATATCCTCAAGAAGTACCATCGAAGACACCTGTAGAGCACCTTTATAATCACCAAGTTACGTTGTGATGTTTGGTAGCACACAAAGTGTTCCTCCGATAATCGGGAGTTACATAATCTCATAGTCATAGGAACATCTATAAGTCATGAAGAAAGCAATAGCAACATACTAAACGATCGAGTGCTAAGCTAACAGAATGGGTCAAGTCAATTACAGCATTCTCCTAATGATGTGATCCCGTTAATCAAATGACAACTCATGTCAATGGCTAGGAAACATAACCATCTTTGATCAACGAGCTAGTCAAGTGGAGGCATACTAGTGACATTCTATTTGTTTATGTATTCACACAAGTATTATGTTTCCGGGTAATACAATTCTAGCATGAATAATAAACATTTATCATGATATAAGGAAATAAATAATAACTTTATTATTGCCTCTAAGGCATATTTCCTTCAGTAGAAATCAAGAAGGAGCATCAAGTGTTAAGCTGACGAAATGGGTCTAGTCAATCACATCATTCTCCTAATGATGTGATCCCATTTATCAAATGACAACTCATGTCTATGGTTACGAAACATAACCATCTTTGATCAACGAGCTAGTCAAGTAGAGGCGTACTAGTGACACTTTGTTTGTCTATGTATTCACACATGTATTATGTTTCCAGTTAATACAATTCTAGCATGAATAAAAACATTTATCATGATATAAGGAAATAAAATATAACTTAATATTGCCTCTAGGGCATATTTCCTTCACAATGATCGTAGCAAGTTGGCCTCGGTATCTTTTTCGTGACTTTCAACCGAATATGCATATATGATATTTGGGTTAATGAACCCAATATCACCGATTTGTCTTTTCTTCAATTCGGCGATCTTCAATCTGCATAATATAGTGAGGATAATTATACATGCAATGAAAGAGCTGACCTATATATAGAGACTTAATGCTAGAAGTAGTACTTAAAGATAGTAGCAAGTGACCGTTAATTTATCGAAGGCCTTCTGATTTTAAAACTGGAAGAACTCCTCAAATGGAACATTCAATAGATCAGTTCCAACGAGTTCATGCTCATCTTTAAATCTCGGCGTCAAAATATTCCTCCCCCAGACTCTCTGCAGGTTTTCATGTACCAATCATGGAATCTTCGCATCATCGTTGTTAGAGATCTTTCATCTTTGACGAGAGGCTTCACGTACTCGTATCTGTGTTCGTCCACCTACAAGAATTCATAATGTAAATCATCGGGCAGGTAATCTCCAAGATTGTTATAACTGGGCACCATCCTTGAATCATTAGCGACGATATCGCTAGACACCTTGAACGGGGGGCACGATTGGTTCGCTTGTTCGCCGAGATGAGCAATTTTTTCCTAGCTCGTCGTTCCGCTAACCTTTGATCACTGACAGTACTTTTCGACCGCTCCGCTTCGATAAATGACCTTTCAATAATGCGCTCATAGTTGCCTTTTGGCAGAGACTTTGGTGGTTTCTTCAGGGCTTCCACAGTGCGCTTCACTTTCACCGGATCTATCTTCTCCTCCGGAGGTGGATGTTTCTTTGTTTTCACCCCTTCAAAGAAGTTCGCCACTTCGTCTCACACGATCTTCTCGTTTTCCTCCGGGGTCCTCTCATATGGTAACTTCTCTGGAGTCTTCAGAGAAGGACCGAATCTGTATTGCCTCCCGCCTCTGGTTGTACTACTAGACGCCGGAGTAGACGGAGTGGCTGCGGCTGTCTTCTTTCCTTGCTTACGAGGCGGAGGAGGAGGACTACGATGTGCCGGAGCAGCCGGAGCGGCGGCGGTTCTCTTCCTCCCTTGCTGACGAGGCGGAGTGCCGCCACGCGCTGGAGAAGGAGGCTGGTTGCTCGGGCGCGCCGGCGCAGGCAGAGAAGGAGACGGAGTGTCGCCACGCGCCGGGAAGGAGGCTGAGTGCCCTGATCACTCGCCGGAGGAGGAGGAGGAGGAGGCGGAGGCGTCCAGTTCAGAAGGTTGATGAGCTCCTTCCGCCATAGGCATGGAGTCAACAGACAAGAACCCAGCCGAGTCTCCCCTTCACCCGTAGGGTGGTCAAGCTCGAGGGCCTCAAATCCGTCCGTTATTTCATCCACCATCACCCTAGCATATCCTTCTAGAATCGGCTGGCAGTGAAAAGTTGCGCCAGGTTCAGGAGGTGCAATAGAGCCAACAGCCTCCTGACTTTAAATTTCTTCCATTGCGTCATAAGGTGGCAATTTTGAGACTCCGTGATTTAGTACACGGGGTAGCTAGCAGGAGCCGTGAAGACAGGCTCCAGCTGCTACAGCTCGGTGGAAGCCACGCTGCGTCTCCGCTGAGATGGCAGGGTAGCTTCAGGGAAAGCTTCGGCAGGTTGCTTGCCGCGATCTGCTTCTCGTTGCTCTATAGCTTGTACTCTTGCGTGCAGCGCCTGAATTTGGATCTGCTCAACTTTCTTCCTCCTCTCCTGGCATTTGTAACCGCCTACATCCGGAAACCCAACCTTCCACGAAACATAGCCTGGCGTGCCTCGTGTCCATCCAGGGTGCTCAGGATTCCCGAGGGCCATTGTGAGCTCGTCGTTCTCTCTGTCTGGAACAAACGTCCCTTGTTGCGCTGCATCGATATACTGCCGAAGCTTCGTGACGGGTATTCGCAGTTGCTCGTTCATCCAATGGCACTTCCCTGATACAGGGTCTAAGGTTCCGCCAACCACGAAGAACCAAGTCCGGCAGGTCATTCTTAGCCTTGGCCCACAACTGCCGGGCTTTGAGGTAGCCACCTGACCCCGTGCGATGGTGAAGCTTCTTCTTCGTAGAATTTTTCTTGTTTGTCACTGACATCTTCTTACTCTTGTCTGATGTCTTGTGGGCCACAAAGTCGTCCCACTGATCTTTGATCTTCTCATACCGGCCGGTGAATTCTGGTGTCTCTTCTTTGTCGACAAACATTGTTTTCAGCTCATTCTTCCACCTCCTGAATAGTTCTACCATCTTCTTAAGAGCATGAGACTTGATCAATTGCTCTATAACTGGCTTCTCCGGATCCTCCTCTGGCGGTAGGGTCAAATTTTCCTTCAGCGCGGTCCAAAGATCATCTTTCTGCATATCGTTGACATAAGACACCTCAGGGTCATCTTTAGCCAGCTTATACCATTGGTGGATGCTGATCGGGATCTTATCCCTAACAAGAACCCCGCATTCAGCAGCAAATGCTTCCTTTGTACGGATGGGTTCATTCGGTCGGCCATGGCACACGATTGCTGTGATCTCAAACCTTCCATCTGAGCGCAACTTTTTCTTCGGGCCTCATTTCTGTACCGAAGTTGTGCTCGATCCGGAGGGCTAGTAAAAAGAAGAAAGATGAGAGTTATTAATTAATATTTGTACATACCAAAACAATTAATGCATCAATTAGCTATAGTCAACACATGCTTAATTAATATATATATATATATACCTGGCCGGACTCCGTTTGGTCACTAGAGCCGTCATCAAGGTGTCCTTCTTCCATCGGCATTCGGTCACCGGAGCCATCATAATCATGTCCTTCCTCCTCCATTGTTCGATCATGGAAGCCTGCTTCTTCACCCTATCCTTCCAGACCATCGGTTTCGTTGAGAAACGACATGACGTCATCACTTCCAGCTGCAATTATGTCCCCCAACACCGCTTCTGTTGCTTCGTCTCGGGGGTGCTCCATAGTTTCTGCACATATTTACAGCATGGAAATTATTATTCAAACATGACAGATGGATATATTAGTGGCAAACGTAGAACTAGCTAGCTAATCACAATAAGGAATCATATTAGTGGCCTCGACGCTTCTCTAGGGTTTGGGGTGGCCTCGACAATGCTTCAAAGGTTTGGGGTGGCCTTGGCAACGCTTCAAGGGTTTGGGGTGGCCTCGACGACAACACTCTTTTAACTTGGTAAATTTGGGTGGCCTCGAGAGAGTTTGTCGGGTAGGGGCGCGGCGGGAGGGGGTAGGAGACCGACATCGTTTTTTCTACCGTTTGGGTGTCCTCGAGAGTTTTGGTCGAGCGAGAGGGCCGGGGGTAAGAAATAAAAAGAGGAGACCAAAGGCCTCGTGCTGCCCCTGGCCAAAACTTTAGTCCCACCTCGCTAGTTGAGAGGGGCGCGTAGTGGTTTATAAGCCCCACTGTCGCACCCCTCTCGAGCTCCTCTATATTGCAGGTTTACGGACCTAATTGTCACTGCTATGCCTGATGGGCCTACTGGGCCTTCTGCGGGCCTAAATCCTGGCCCATGGTAGGGTTTATGGTCGTATTCAGGCCGTGGTGGCCCAGTAGTTGGCACTTTTTAATTTTTTGTGTTGCTTTATTTATTTTATTTTGTTTCTACTTACAACAAAGAACTTATTGTTGCTATTTTTATTTATTTTATTAAAGTTTATTTATTTTACTTTTATAAAGTTTATTTTATTTCTACTTCTTTATTTTATTCAAGTTTATTTTATTTTATTTTATTTTATTTCTACTTATTTATTGTATTAAATTTAAATTTATTTTATTTTGTTTCTACTTATTTATTAAAGTTTATTTAATTTACTTTATTAAAGTTTATTTTGTTTCTACTTATTTATTTTATTAAAGTTTATTTTATTTTATTTTGTTTCTACTTATTTATTTTATTAAATTTTAATTAATTTTATTTTGTTAATTTTCTTTTTGCTATTAAAGAATATTAAAGTTTATTAGAGTTTTATAAAAGTTTTTAGTTAATTTTCTTTTTGCTCTTAAAGAATATTATAGTTTTGTTTCTACTTATTTCTATTATTTTATTTTTGCACTCCATAGTTTTTCATTTTTTAACTTATTTGAACTCCATAGTTTTTCTGTGTTCAAAATGCACCATTCGAAGCCACATCATCAATTTTCAACCCTTTCTGACTTGATTTGCTACTTTTCATGCATTTACTGATTATTTTGAGCTATAAGACCCTGAAATTGAAAAGCATTTCAAATGAACTCTGAAAAGGTTGAAAGTTGGCATGGTATCATCATTTCATCCACATAGCTTGTGCAAGAAAGTAGAGAGGGTTACGGCAAAAACTGGATGCACTTCGTGTACAAAACGGACAATCTCTTTTGAAGTATCAGAGTTTCATACAGAAACTAGTCTGTTACAAAGGGATTTCATTTTTTTAACTTATTTGAACTCCATAGTTTTCCTGTGTTCAAAATGCAACATTCAAAGCCACATCATCAATTTTCAACCCTTTCTGACTTCATTTGTTATTTTTCATGCATTTACTGATTATTTTGAGCTATAAGACATTGAAATTGAAAAGCATTTCAAATGAACTCTGAAAAGGTTGAAAGTTGGCATGGTATCATCATTTCATCCACATAGCATGTGCAAGAAAGTAGAGAGGGTTATGGCAAAAACTGGATGCACTTCGTGTACACAACGGACAATCTCTTTTGAAGTAGAAGGGTTTCATACGGAATCTCGTCTGTTACAAAGGGATTTCATTTTTTTTAACTTATTTGAACTCCATAGTTTTTATGTGTTCAAAATGTACCATTCAAAGACACATCATTAATTTTCAACCCTTTCTGACTTCATTTGTTATTTTCATGCATTTACTGATTATTTTGAGCTATAAGACCCTGAAATTGAAAAGCATTCCAAATGAACTCTGAAAAGGTTGAAAGTTGGCATGGTATCATCATTTCATCCACATAGCATGTGCAAGAAAGTAGAGAGGGTTACGGCAAAAACTGGATGCACTTCGTGTACACAACGGACAATCTCTTTCAAAGTATCAGGGTTTTATACGGAAACTCGTCTGTTACAAAGGGATTTCATTTTTTTAACTTATTTGAACTCCATAGTTTTTATGTGTTCAAAATGCACCATTCAAAGACACATCATTAATTTTCAACCCTTTCTGACTTCATTTGTTATTTTTCATGCATTTACTGATTATTTTGAGCTATAAGACCCTGAAATTGAAAAGCATTTCAAATGAACTCTGAAAAGGTTGAAAGTTGGCATGGTATCATCATTTCATCCACATAGCATGTGCAAGAAAGTAGAGAGGGTTACATTAAAAACAAAGTACTTACATAGTTCTCATTGAACAACATATATCTCTCTAGAGCATATACTTAAACCATACATTGAAACTATGTAAAACCTTCCAACGCAACAACAAATGCGATCATAATCACAAACAAGGTAAAAATTGATCCAACGGCATAATGATACCAATCCTCGGTATGAATGGCATATTTTCTAATCTTTCCAATCTTCAACTACATTGCATCCATCTTGATCTTGTGATCATCGACGACATCCGCAACATGCAACTCCAATATCATCTTCTCCTCCTCAATTTTTTTATTTTTTCCTTCAAGTAATTGTTTTCTTCTTCAACTAAATTTAACCTCTCGACAATACGGTCGGTTGGAATTTCCGGTTCAACTACCTCCTACATAAATAAAATCTATGTCACATTGGTCGGCATAATTGTCATAAAAAATAAATGAACCAAATAGTAATAAAAAGATAATATATACCACATCTGAATCATAGGCAGGACGAGGGCCGACGGGGGCGGATACCAAAACCATCGCACTAAATAATAACAAGCAATAATAAAATTTAGAAAATTAGACAAGTACCTAACTAAAGTAAGAATTATTTTCTTTTAAAAAGAAGATAAGAATAAGAGGCTCACCACGGTGGTGCTGGCGGCGAGATCGGCGCGGGCGATCGACGGTGCTGAAGATGGGGACGGGATGTGACGCACCGCTAAACCTATGCAAATCTCGGGGAAAATGGAGCTTGGAGGTCGAGCTTCGAGAGGAGAAAGCTTAACTAGTGTGGCTCGAGCATTTCATCGAACACCTCATGTGCATAGGAGGTGAGCTAGAGCACCCAAATGTCCTCTCCTCCACGGCAAGAAAAAACAGAGCACTGTGGAGTGCTCTGCTGCGGCGATGGGGTATATATAGGTAACTCATTTGTCCCGGTTTGTGGCAGGAACCAGGACTAAAGCCCAGCCTTCTTTCCTGGTTCAAGCCAAGAACCGGGACCAATGGTTGTGGGCTAGGAGCAAGGCCCATTGGTCCCGGTTCGTGCCAAGAACCAGGACAAATGGGTCCATACGGACCGGGACCAATGCCCACGAGGCCCTAGCCGGCCCCCTGGGCTCATGAACCGAGGCGAATAACCCTATTGGTCCTAGTTCGTGACTGAACTGAGTCTAATGGGCTTGCCATGCCCGAACCAAAGCCCCGTTTTCTACTAGTGATAGACAAACAGAGTGTCACTAGTATGCTTCTACTTGACTAGCTCGTTGAATCAAAGATGGTTAAGTTTCCTAGCCATAGACATGAGTTGTCATTTGATTAACGGGATCACATAATTAGGTAATGAAGTGATTGACTTGAACCATTCTGTTAACCATTTGGTCGTTTAGTATATTGCTATTGCTTTCTTCATGACTTATACATGTTCATATGACTATGAGATTATGCAACTCCCGAATACCGGAGGAACACTTTGTGTGCTACCAAACGTCACAACGTAACTGAGTGATTATAAAGGTGCTCTACAAGTGTCTCCGATGGTACTTGTTGAGTTGGCATAAATCGAGATTAGGGTTTGTCACTCCGATTGTCGGAGAGGTATCACTGGGCCCTCTGGGTAATGCACATCACTATAAGCCTTGCAAGCATTGTAACCAATTAGTTAGTTGTGGGATGATGTATTACGGAATGAGTAAAGAGACTTGCCAGTAAAGAGATTGAACTAGGTATTAAGAGACCGATGATCGAATCTCGGGAAAGTAACATACCGATGACAAAGGAAACAACGTATGTTGTTATGCGGTTGGACCGATAAAGATCTTCGTAGAATATGTAGGAACCAATATGAGCATCCATGTTCCGCTATTGGTTATTGACCAGAGACGTGTCTCGGTCATGTCTACATAGTTCTTGAACCCGTACGGTCCGCACGCTTAACGTTCGGTGACGATCGATATTATGAGTTTATGTGATTTGATGTACCAAAGGTAGTTCGGAGTCCCGGGTGAGATCGGGGACATGACGAGGAGTCTCGAAATGGTCGAGACGTCAAGATCGATATATTGGACGACTATATTCGGACATCGGAAAGATTCCGAGTGATTCGGGTATTTTTCGGAGTACCGGAGAGTTACGGGAATACGGGGAAGAAGTATTGGGCCTCATGGGCCAAGTGGCGGAAGAGAGGAGGCAGGGCGCGCGGCCCCCCTAGCCCAAACCGAATTGGACTAGGGGGCCAACCCCCCTTTCCTCCTTTCCTCCCTCTCCTTCCTTCTCCCCTTCCCCCTTCTTTTCCTCCTCCTAGTAGGAGTAGGAAAGGGGAGTCCTACTCCTACTAGGAGGAGGACTCCTCCTCCTGGCACGCCCTAGGAGGGCCGACCGGCCTCCCCCTTGCTCCTTTATATATCGGGGCAGGGGGCACCCTAGAACACACAAGTTGATCATTGATCCCTTAGCCGTGTGTGGTGCCCCCTCCACCATAATCCACCTCGATCATATCGTAGCAGTGCTTAGGAGAAGCCCTGCGTCGGTAGCAACATCATCACGCCGTCATGCTGACGAAACTCTCCCATGAAGCTCTGCTGGATCGGAGTTCGTGGGACGTCATCGAGCTGAACGTGTGCTGAACTCGGAGGTGCCGTGCGTTTGGTACTTGGATCGGTCGGATCGTGAAGACGTTCGACTACATCAACTGGATTCTCATAACGCTTCCGCTTACAGTCTACGAGGGTACGTGGACGATACTCTTCCCTCTTGTTGCTATGCATCACCAATATCTTGTGTGTGCGTAGGAAATTTTTGAAATTACTGCGTTCCCCAACAAACATCACTATGTTGATCATATCTACTATATGATTCACGCTCGACCTTTCGGTCTCAGTGTTCCGAGGCCATATCTACATATGCTAGGCTCGTCAATTTTAACCCGAGTATTCTGCGTGTGCAAAACTGGCTTGCACCCGATCATCTCATGGTGTCTCGGCATGACGAACTGTAGCAGCGGTGCATACTCAGGGAGAAAACTTGTACCTTGAAATTTAGTGAGAGATCATCTTATAATACTACTGCGTAACTAAGCAAAATAAGATGCATAAAGGATAAACATCACATGCAATCAATATAAGTGATATGATATGGCCATCATCATCTTGTGCTTTTGATCTCCATCTCCAAAGCACCGTCATGATCACCATCGTCACCGGCTTGACACCTTGATCTCCATCGAAGCAATGTTGTCCTCTCGCCAGTTATTGTTTCTACGACTATCGCTGCCGCTTAGTGATAAACTAAAGCAATTACATGGCGATTGCATTTCATACAATAAAGCGACAACCATATGGCTCCTGCCAGTTGCTGATAACTCTGTTACAAAACATGATCATCTCATACAACAATTTATATAATCACGTCTTGACCATATCACATCACAACATGCCCTGTAAAAACAAGTTAGACGTCCTCTACTTTGTTGTTGCAAGTTTTACGTGGCAGCTACGGGCTTAGTAAGAACCGTTCTTACCTACGCATCAAAACTACAACACGGTATAGTGATTGCTTTTTGATCTTTAGAAAGAACTCTGTTCATTGAATCCGATTCAACAAAAGTTGGAGAAACAGACACCCACTAACCACCTGTGTGCGAAGCACGTCGGTAGAACAAGTCTCGCATAAGCGTACGCGTAATGTCGGTCTGAGCCGCTTCATCCAACAATGCCGCTGAATCAAGAATCAACTAGTGCCAGTAAGAAATATGTATATACCCACACCCACAACTCCTTTGTGTTCTACTCGTGCATATAACATCTACGCATAGACCTGGCTCGAATGCCATTGTTGGGGAACGCAGTAATTTCAAAATATTTCCTACGCACTCGCAAGATCCATCTAGGTGATGCATAGCAACAAGAGGGGAGAGTGTTGTCTACGTACCCTCGTAGACCGTAAGCAGAAGCGTTATGACAACGTGGTTGATGTAGTCATACGTCTTCATGATCCGTCCGATCCTAGCCCCGAAGGTACGACACCTCCACGATCTGCACACGTTCAGCTCGGTGACGTCCCACGAACTCTAGATCCAGCTGAGGTAGAGGGAGAGTTTCGTTAGCACGGCGGCATGATGACAGTGATGATGAAGTTACCGACGCAGGGCTTCGCCTAAGCTCTACAACAATATGACCGAGCTGGAAATCTGTGGAGGGAGGCACTGCACACGGCTAAACAATCAACTCTTGTTGGAGTAGGAGAGAAACGAAGGGGGAGAGAGAGGGAAGGAAGGGGGCGCCCCCACCCAATTCGGATTGGGCTTGGGGGGCGTGCCCTCCACCTTGGCCGCCTCCTCCTATCTCCCACTAAGGCCCAATAAGGCCCATACACTCCCCGGGGGATTCCGGTAAACCCCCGATATTCCGGTAAATGCCCGAACTCACCCGGAACCATTCCGATGTCTAAACATAGCCTTTCAACACATCAATCTTTATGTCTCGACCATTTTGAGACTCCTCATCATGTATGTGATCATATCCGGGACTCCGAACTACCTTCGATACATCAAAACACATAAACTCATAATACTGATCGTCACCGAACGTTAAGCGTGCGGACCCTACGGGTTCGAGAACTAACTATGTAGACATGACCAAGACTCATCTCCAGTCAATAACCAATAGGAGAACCTGGATGCTCATATTGGTTCCTACATATTCTACGAAGATCTTTATCGGTCAAACCGCATAACAACATACGTTGTTCCCTTTGTCATCGGTATGTTACTTGCCCGAGATTCTATCGTCGGTATCTCAATACCTAGTTCAATATCGTTACTAGCAAGTCTCTTTACTCGTTTCGTAATGCAACATCCCGTAACTAACTTATTAGTCACTTTGCTTGCAAGGCTTATAGTGATGTGCATTACCGAGAGGGCCCAGAGATACCTCTACGATACATGGAGTGACAAATCCTAATCTCGATCTATGCCAACTCAACAAACGCCATCGGAGACACCTATAGAGCATCTTTATAGTCACCCAGTTACGTTGTGACGTTTGATAGCACACTAAGTGGTGCTCCGGTATTTGGGAGTTTTATAATCTCCTAGTCATAGGAACATGTATAAGTTATGAAGAAAGCAATAGCAACAAACTAAACGATCAAAGTGCTAAGCTAACGGATGGGTCAAGTCAATCACATCATTATCTAATGATGTGATCCTGTTTCATCAAATGACAACTCTTGTCTATGGCTAGGAAACTTAACCATCTTTGATTAACGAGCTATTCAAGTAGAGGCATACTAGTGACATTCTGTTTGTTTATGTATTCACACAAGTATTATGTTTCCGGTTAATACAATTCTAGCATGAATAATAAACATTTATCATGATATAAGGAAATATAAATAGCAACTTTATTATTGCCTCTAGGGCATATTTCCTTCAATACATCCTTGAAAGGTAGCAGGTGCATTACATAAACCAACAGGCATACGTCTATAAGCAAAGGTACCGAAAGGACAAGTAAAAGTGGTCTTTTCCTGATCCTCTTTTGACACAGGTATTTGAGAGAAATCAGAATAACCATCTAGAAAGCAAAAAATGTATATGTTTGGATAATCCTTCTAGCATTTGATCAATAAAAGGTAAAAGGTAATGATCCTTTCTAGTAGCTTTATTTAATTTGCGTAAATCAATTACCATTCTATAACATGTAACCATTCTTTATGGGATTAATTCATCTTTATCATTAGGAACAATAGTAATACCTCTCTTCTTAGGGACACAATGGACAGGACTTACCCACTGACTATCTGCAACATGATAAATTATACCTGCCTCCAGAAGCTTTAGTATTTCACTGCTCATCAACCTGTGCATCTGCACGGGCTAGCACATTAAATATTAAATATGACAAAGTTGGTACGAATTATAAATGTTGGACAGAAACATTAATAAGTTGCTATGAATTAGTCGGATTTCAAGTTTTTGTTCGTGTTAAAAAAATTCTTAAAGAATTTCTTTTATGATAAATGTGCCTGAATGTTTATAGTACTTTTTATCCCTAATACACATATGTATATCACAAACATAATCCATGGTTTATATGAGCTCTTTGTGGTGCATGACATCCACATTGTTTTGTTACTGTAGAAATTTGTGCATATTAAAAGATATTTCATTAGCTATATGGTTTCTTACTTATAAAGCCAAAAAAATACATGCATAGATCTACTATATACGCAAACAATATGCATTAACAATGTGCACATGTGAAGAATCATGTGAATCCACATGTAATTCATCAACCGCAAGCATGCATGTTAGCCAAAGTAGTATATCTGTCCAGAGAATAATATTATGTGTGTGCATAATAACAATAATCAACGCCGAGTATGTTGATTTAGCAGCTCGACTAAACTTCCATGACAGCACTACCTTGCATCTGGCGACCTGGTCCATCCGGTGTTATTTATGTTTAACATGCAAGAAGCACTCATTCACATGCGATCCTGACAATTATTTATCAAGGATGATTGGTCTCCCCCTGCAGAACGCATGCTCTGTTGTTGAGATTGTTTATTAGGAGCGGTAAGCAAATCAGTACAAATTCTAACTGGATTTAAATTTCAAAAAATAAGTTACGGAGGTGCAAAATAGATATGAATTTTATTTGATCACATGGATATCCTTTGTTTTCTAATATAATGGAAAAAAATGTTTGTAATGTAGTGTCTTACATTTCCTTTTATGTAGGACACTCATAAAATAGTAGTACTACAAAGTATATATCGGAAGCATAATGTGATAGATTACTCATTATTGGGGACACTGATCCGCTGCTCATGTGCTTTATCTGCACACACACAAAATTCATCAACGAAAAGTTATTCATAGATTAAGTGGCCCAATGTGTCCAACCCAGAAAATCACAACTATAGTCTAATTCTCTGATTCCTCAAAATAAAATAAAGAAAAACGAATCTACGATGCTACATTGGGCCACTTAATGATCTGAGTGCCTCTGCCCAGAACACTTGATGATCACGAACTGGTTTATGATCATGAATCTGTGAATCCTCATTTTGGGATTCAGCCGGCGTTGATGATCACGAACTGGTATAGCATCTTCTTCCAAATTAATCTTATGTTGACATAGAGTGGGACTAATGCCCTTAAGATCATCAAGAGTATATCCAATAGCAGCACGGTGCTTCTTTAGAGTTTTCAATAATCTTTCTTCTTCATGCTCTGAAAGGTTAGCACTAATAATAACAGGATATATCTTCTTTTCATCAAGATAAGCATATTTAAGAGTATCAGGTAATGGTTTAAGCTCAAACACGGGATCACCCTTGGGTGGAGGAGGATCCCCTAGAATTTTAACAGGCAAGTTGTGCTTCAAAATAGGTCCCTGTTTAAAGAATACTTCATCTATTTCTCTTTTTTCATTCATAAACATATCATTTTCATGGTCTAGCAAATATTATTCTAAAGGATCATTAGGTGGCACGACAATAGCGGCAAGACCAATAATTTCATCTTTACTAGGCAATTCTTTATCATGGGGTTGTCTACGAAATTTAGCAAAATTAAAATCATGAGACATATCCCCTAAACCAATAGTAACAATATCATTTTTGCAGTCTATCCTAGCATTAACAATATTCAAGAAGGGTCTACCAAATATAATGGGATAAAAGTCATCTTGTGGGGAACCAAGAACAAGAAAATCAGTAGGATATTTAACTTTCCCACACAAGACTTCAACATCTCTAACAATCCCAACTGGTGAAATAGTATCTCTATTGGCAACCTTAATAGTAACATCAATACCGTCTATCTCAGCAGGTGCAATATCATGCATAATTTCTTCGTATAAATAATGAGGTATTGCACTCGCACTAGCACCCATGTCACATAAGCCATGATAGCAATGATCTCCTATTTTAACAGAAACAACAGGCATGCCTACAACAGGTCTATGTTTATCTTTAGTATCGGGTCTAGCAATTCTAGCAGCTTTATCACAGAATTAAATAACATGCCCATCAATATTATCGACCAAGAGATCTTTAACCATAGCAACACTACGTTCAACTCTAATTTGCTCAGGGGGTGTAGGTGTTCTAGCATTACTCTTATGAACCACAGTTGGAGCTTTAACATGATCCTTTATTGTAATATGGAAAGGTCGTTTCTCAATATAAGCGGTAGGAACAATAGGATCAACATTATAAGTGATAGTCTTTTCTTCAACTTTAATAGGTTCAACTACTTTTACTTCAATGGGAGGATGATATTTAAACCACTTCTCCTTAGGGAGATCCACATGAGTAGCAAATGATTCACAGAAAGAAGCTACTATCTCAGAGTCAAGTCCATATTTAGTGCTAAATTCATGAAAAGCATCGGTATCCATAAAATATTTAACACAATCAAACTTAGGTGTTATACCTGACTCCTTACTGATAACCCACAAGTATAGGGGATCAATTGTAGTGTCTTTCGATAAGTAAGAGTGTCGAACCCAATGAGGAGCTAAAGGTAGAACAAATATTCCCTCAAGTTCTATCGACCACCGATACAACTCTACGCATGCTTAATGTTTGCTTTACCTAGAACAAGTATGAAACTAGAAGTACTTTGTAGGTGTAACGGGATAGGTTTGCAAGAATATAAAGAGCACGTAAATAAAAACTAGGGGCTGTTTTAGTTAAAGAAGCAATAAAGTTAGTATAGGAGTGTGGAAAAGTGGTGGTAGGAGTTGTGAAATTGTCCTTAAGCAATTGACTATGTTACTAGACCGATAGGAAGTTTTATGTGGGAGAGGCCACTGCTAGCATGTCATCACTGACTTGGAATTCTATGCACTTATGATTGTAACTATTAGCAAGCATCTGCAACTACTATCGTTCATTAAGGTAAAACCCAACCATAGCATTAAGATACATTGGCCCCCTTCAATCCCGTATGCATCAATTTCTATGCTAGGTTGAAACTTCTGTCACTCTTGCCCTCCAATACATAGTCCTATCAACATACAACTAACCCTATGGTGTGATCCACATGCGTGCTCATATGATGGGCACCAAAGGACAACAACATAACCACAAGCAAATTAAACCAATCATAGAAATTCACCAATTACCGATAGGACAATGAATATCTACTCAGACATCATAGGATGGAAACACATCATTGGATAATAATATGAAGCATAAAGCACCATGTTCAAGTAGAGCGTACAACGGGTTGCGGGAGAGTGGACCACTGTAGATAGATGGGGGAAGGTGATGAAGATTTTGGTGAAGATGACAGAGGTGTTGGTGTAGATTGCGGTGACGATGATGGACCCGGCAACGTTCCGGCGCCACCGGAAGAGAGGGGGAGAGGGCCCTCCTTCTTATTCTTCCTTGACCTTCTCCCTAGATGGGAGAAGGGGTTCCCCTCTGGTCCATGGCCTCCATGGCGGCGGACGGGCGAGAGCCCCTCCGAGATTGGGTCTATCTCTCTGTCTCTCTCTGTTTCCGCATTCCAGATTCTGGCCTTTCACCGTTTCTTATATTTCCGGAGATTCGTAACTCCGATTGGGCTGAAATTTTAACACGGTTTCTATCCGGATATTGGCTTTCTTGCGGCGAAAGAAGGGCACTAACCGCCTTATGGGGTGGCCACAAGGGTCAGGGGCGCGCCCCCCTGCCTCGTGGCCCCCTCGGGCATCGTCTCACGTTGATTCTTCTTCCCAAAAATCACATATATTCCAAAAAAATCTCCGTCAGTTTTTATCCCGTTTGGACTCCGTTTGATATGGATTTTCTGCGAAACAAAAAACATGCAACAAACAGGAACTAGCACTGGGCACTGGATCAATATGTTAGTCCCCAAAAATAGTATAAAAAGTTGCCAAAAGTATATGAAAGTTGTATAATATTGGCATGGAACAATCAAAAATTATAGATACGACGGAGACATATCAACATCCCCAAGCTTAATTCATGCTTGTCCTTGAGTAGGTAAATGATAAAAAAAGATAATTTTTGATGTGGAATGCTACCTAGCATAATCTTGATCATGTAATCTAATCATGGCATGAATATTAAGACATGAGTGATTCAAAGCAAACAGACACCCGCCAGCCACCAACTAGTTGCATGTTTATCGGTGGAACCGGTCTCATGAACGTGGTCATGTAAGGTTGGTCCAGGCCACTTCATCCAACAATACCGCCGAATCAAAATAAGACATTGGTGGAAAGCAGTATGATGATCACCGCCCACAACACTTTGTGTTCTACTCGTGCATATCATCTATGCATAGACCTGGCTCTGATACCACTGTTGGTCTCTAGCGTGGTGACAGTGATGGTGAAGTGATTCGCGTAGGGCTTCGCCTAAGCACTATGACAAATATGACCGAAGGCGTAAACTGTGGAGGGAGGCGTCGCACATGGCTAATAACTGTTGATGTGTGTTCTAGCGGTGCCCCCCTCATATATATATAGGTTGGAGGGGAGGAGAGACAGCCAAGGGGGCGCCCCAAGTAGGAGGAATCCTACTTGGGCACCTCCCAATTCGGCCTCCCCCTTCCATATTCATCCGGAGGGGGAAGGAAGGAGGAGGGAGGAGAGAAAGAAGGGGGAGGCCGAATTGCTCCCCTTCCTTTCTCTCTTCCCCTCTTTCCTTCCCCCTTATTCTAGCCTACATGGGGCTCACCAGCCCCCTAGGGGCTGGTCTGTCCCCTTCTTGGCCCATTAGGCCCATGTATTTGCCCGGGGGATGCCCGGAACCCCTTTAGGTGACCCAATATGTACCCTGTACCCCCGGAACACTTTCGGTGTTCGAATATCATCGTCCAATATGTGAATCTTTACCTCTCGACCATTTCCAGACTCCTCGTCATGTACGTGATCTCATCCGGGACTCCAAATAATATTCGGTCACCAAATCACATAACTCATATAATACAAAATCGTCATCGAATGTTAAGCGTGCGGACCCTATGGGTTCGAGAACTATGTAGACATGATTGAGACATCTCTCCGGTCAATAACCAACAACAAAACCTGGATGCTCATATTGGTTCCCACATGTTCTACGAAGATCTTTATCGGTCGTACCGTAATGACAACATATGTTATTCCCTTTGTCATCGGTATGTTACTTGCTCGAGATTCGATCGTCGGTATCTTCATACCTAGTTCAATCTCGTTACCGGCAAGTCTCTACTTGTTCTGTAATACATCATCTCGTAACCAACTCATTAGTCACATTGCTTGCAAGGCTTATCATGATGTGCATTACCGAGAGGGCCCAGAGATACCTCTCTCATACACGGAGTGAAAAATCCTAATCTCGATCTATGACATCCCAACAAACACCTTCGGAGATACCTGTAGAGCATCTTTATAATCAGTCAGTTACGTTGTAACGTTTGATAACACACAAGGTATTCCTCCGGTATCCGGGAGATGCATAATCTCATAGTCAAATATGCTAAGCTAACGGATGGGTCTTGTCAATCACATCATTCTCCTGATGATGTGATCCCGTTCATCAAATGACAACACATGTCTATGGTTAGGAAACTTAACCATCTTTGATTAACGAGCTAGTCTAGTAGAGGCTTACTAGGGACACGTGTTTTGTCTATGTATCCACACATGTATCAAGTTTTCCTTTAATACAATTCTAGTATTAATAATAAACATTTCTCATGATATAAGGAAATATAAAATAAGAACTTTATTATTGCCTCTAGGGCATATTTCCTTCAATTTAATGATTGCAAAAAACATTCATGACTTCATAAAAGAATTTTGCAAATTCGAAAAATGTTCATGATTTTAGAAAATATTTGAGATATCAAAAAATATTCATGAATTTGAAAGAAGTTCAGGAAATGATAGCGAAGAGAAAGAAAGAAAGGCAAAAAATGAAAATGAAAATGAAAAAAGGAATATGAATACAATAAAAAATAAAAAAACCAAAGGAAAGAAAATAAATGAAAAAAACACAAAAAATATAAAGAAAGAACAAGAAATCAAACTGGTCAGGGAAGGTTCCAGAACCTTCCCAAAACTGGAAATAGCCAGTTGGGCGGCCCAAGTGTACGTAGCAGGGAGCTGGGGGTACGCATTTGGTCGCTATTTTTGTCTCAAAAGAATTTGGTTGCTACTTGGCGACCTACGCGCCAAGCAGGATCCGCCTCTCGTGGGTGCGTCTATGCCTGGCTCTTAGCGAGCGTTCGGAAAGACTTACCTGTAGCACTAGTATTGGTCGTGCTCACTAGTATGAGGAGCCTAGGAGGAGCCCCGAGGAGCCTATCTCTCAAAGCACAGGCGTGACACGCCATTTTTTGTCCTTTTTTATTTTAATATTTTTATTTTCAAATTTTTTATATAATTTTTTAAGTATTTTGAGTTTTTGTATTTTATTCATGTATTTTAATATGCGTTCACATACTTTTAAAGATTGTTGGTGCAATTTAAAGAGCACGATAATTTTTTAAATAATGCTCTATAATGAAATCTAAAAAATACACGATAATTTTTTAAAATAAAAGAAAAACATTTTGAAATATACAATGACTATTTTTAAGATACATCATTTTTAAAATAGGTGACAACCATTTTTAATAGAATATGGACATTTTCTAAATGCATGATGAACTTTATGAGATGCACAAGGAATTTTTGAATTACACGATGAACATTTTTAAATACGTGATGGACATCTTTGAAATACACCATGAACGTTTTTCAAATACACATCAAACATTTTAGTATGGCTATGAACATTAGATGGTAAATATTTTGAAATACAATCTAACTCTTTCTTGCAGTAAACTATGAACATTTTTAGTAGGCATGAGATTTTTAATGAAATTACATGGTGAAGATTTTTTTAATACATCATAATTATTTTTTAAATGCACGATGAACATTTCTGAAGTACATGATGAAAATTCTTAAAATACATTATGTTTTAAAACAATGTTGACGGTATACTTTTTTGTTATTATTGAACGTTCTATTATAAGCTGAAAAACTAAAATATGACAAATAATAAGAAATACATGATCGAAATGTTAAAGGAAAAATAACTAAAAAAGGAAGAATGAAAAAAATGATATGAGAAAAATAAGAAAAAGAACGAATAAAAACGATAAGAATGGAAAAGTGAAAAGGATAGAAAATTAAACGGATAACAAGAAATATAAAGAAAAAGAGAACCGAGATACAAGACCTGTGAGAAGGCTCGCATGAAGAGGGAAAAAAAAGCCAGCACCCTACGGCGAGGAGAGCGCGGGTGAAAAGGAAAACCATTTGTTGGGCCAACTGACATGCGGGAGGTCGCAATAAGCAAGTCGCAAGTCGCAATAAGCAAGATATAGTTTTTTGTGTTGAATTGTTGCGTGGTACTTGCTCTATTTATCTGCTTGTATATGCCCGCAAGTTCATAGCCGTGTTCCAAATTTTGTTTCATATTTAGAAATGAAGAATTTACAAAGTAGTGTTGATTATTAGTACGCGAGTTTTTAGAATCAGAGGACCTTGTCATATTGCCTTTGCTCGGCTCCATAAGCGAAGCAACAAAATAAAGATCACCCAAGAATAGGCAGGACCGATTTGGCCCAACTAAGCATGCACGGCCTCTGAATTTCATTCCAACCGGAAGCTACGAGCAACTAAGCACGGCCTCTATTAACTCAAAAAAAAAGCACGGCCTCTAAATTTCATTCATACCGTCAGAGACGAGGCTCTGTAGTTGTTCCTCCGATGGTGATGGCCAGCCGCATACGCAGCGACGACCTAGCCCGGCCACGGCCAGCCAGCGAGATCCCTGGAGCACCGCTCGTCGGCGGTCTCTTCCGTCCATAAATAGCAGGTACTTCATCCATCGGAATCCACACAGATCGCAGCAGCAACTACACACATACAGACACACAACAATCAAATTTCAACCAGTCTTCGACCAATCGAGAAGATGGCCTCCTCCTCCAGGATGCTCACGGTGGTGGTGCTGGCGGCGCTGGTCGCCGGTGCGATGTGCGCCGTGAGGGTGAAGTTGACGGTGGAGAAGGGGTCCGACAAAAAGAAGCTGGCGCTCAAGATCGACTACACAAGGCCAGGCGACAGCCTGTCAGAGGTGGAGCTCCGGCAGCACGGCTCAGAGGAGTGGCAGCCGTTGACCAAGAAGGGCGACGTGTGGGAGGTCTCGTGCTCCAAGCCACTGGTTGGCCCCTTCAACTTCCGCTTCTTGTCCAAGAATGGCATGAAGAACGTCTTCGACGAGGTCTTCTCCACCGATTTCAAGATCGGCAAAACCTACCAACCAGAATATTGATCGATACCGTCCAAGTTTCAGTTGGTCAAGATCGTCGTAATTAATTAATTCCCATGTATGAGTCGCGTTGGAAATATGCGCCTGCATGAGTGGATAGTGAATAATTTAAATATATTATGCACATACATGCATATGGTAGGAAAAGCAAGGACGGATGTGTTCCCGTTGCTCGCCCATGCATGCATCCACTGTCGATCGACGCAGCACTTTTCTTTTGTGTAACCGAATATGCTCAAGATTTTGAAATATTTGAATAATTTTTGTCAATTCACCTTTAACTTTGATACCCCTTTTTATGCATGGTACTCTCTCTGTAAACTAATATAAAACCGTTTAGATCACTGGATAAGACCGTTTGAATCACGGTCTTATATTTGTTTACATGAGGAGTACTTTGAGGTAACAGGGTGCAATATGTCTGAAAGTGGCGTGTGAATGATCTATGGAAGAATAAGCTTTATTCTTGTGTCAGGAAACTTGCTAGCGCTCTTTCTCTAATTAGCAAAGAATGTTTGATTTATAGTTGTCCTATTTTTAAGAAGAGGGATATATATATATAGGATGTGTCTAGGGCACATTTAGATGTGCTCTAGTTATTACACATCTAAGTGAGTGAATCAAGTATAAAGAGGAAAAAAAGAAAAAGAAAAATATCCACACAAATCTTAACGTAAGATCAATAACATATGACTTAAATGTGCAATACTTATGGCACATTTAGATGTGCTTTAGCAAAATTGATATATATATATATATAACATTCTTAAGAAGTTGCTCCTCATTTTTACCTATTCTTTCATCATGCACTGTCCACATCAGCCTTATGCCACATCATCAATCAGTTTACAAAATCAGTCAATCAGCCTTATTCACCCTACGGTCATGGCGTTGAAAAAAAATCAGTCTTTTCCTCTACCACACCAGTCGCTCATTCCAACCCAATCTTTTCTCCATCCCGCACGGCCGGCCGCCCCGATCTCGTGGTCAGAGTGGTTTCACCCCCCCACCCCCACCATATATCTTTCCCCAATCCTTGTGGTGTGGCGGCTGGACGACAATCTCCTCGTGAGGGTGCTCCTCCAGCGCTGACCACTGGCCCGCTCGCATCAATTCCGCCGGTGTTACTCCCCTTCGACGCCTCCCTACGCGACGTGACGCGCGCGGAGCTGCGGTTCCATCGCCGCCCACCGAGAACATTGAGTTGCGCAACCGAATCAGATTGTGTGTGGGACGGTAGACATCCACGAGCGCCGCCTGTCCCCACCCCCCCCCCCCCCCCCCCCCCCCCCCGGCCTCCTTGCTGCAGGTTGTTGGCAATAAGCCATTTATGTGTACGTGGCGCGTAGGCGGGCGCGTGTGTGCCCACGTATGGGTGTCTAGGCTCAAGCCAGAGGCCGGTCAATCTTTTGGAGCTGGCTGTTAGTGCGTGTAGTGGTGCGCACTATGTGCGCGGCCATGCAGATCATGCATGCGGGCGTAGTGGGAGTGCGTGGGCAGGAGTGAAGCGCGGCGTGCGTGCCTGCTCTGTCTATATAACCATACCGTGTACTGCTTGTATGACTGAGCCGAGTGGAATACAAGAGAGAAAAAGACGTTCGTCACCGGCGGGGCATCCGTCGCCGGAGGCGTTTGTCGCCGGGCAAATGTCTCCTCGTATTCTTGTCTGATCGTCCGTCGATCCTCGATTCCAACATTTGGTATCATGAGCTGATACATCTCGGATGTCGTTCTTCTTGACAGAGGTGTGCCGGCGGTGGCGGAGTTCGCCGGCGGCTGCGCGATGCTCCGGGCCGTGTGTCGGCCCATGCAGGTGAGCGGCGCTGTGGCTGTCATGGCGCGTGGCGGAGGCGGCGGGCGGTGACGTCGTACGTGCGGCGACCGCGGAGGCCGCCGAGGCGCTGCATGGTGACGCGGCGGCGCAGCACGGTGTGGCGGCGTGGAGGTCCTGCATGGCGGCATGAAGGCCGCGGCGGTGCAGGGCAATAAGCCGCGGCGGTGAGCCGGACGCGACCGGTGCGTGTTATGGGTGCGCACTGGACGCGTCGGGCACGTCGGGACCACGGACGCGCGTACGAGCGTGCGGTTGACGTTGGGAGGAGGCGTATGTCGGCGTTGTGCTCGAGTTCGGCTACATCCTTCCGGCGTTTGTCGCTGGCGGCTGCCATGGCGGACGCGGTGAGCGGCTGGTGCGGTCGGGCTCGTCGGGCGCGTCGGATGCGCGCGGGACGTGCAGGACGCACTGGCGTGGTCGGGCTCGTCGGGCGCGTTAGGTGCGCGCGGGACGTGCGGGACACACTGGGACGGTCGGGCGCGTCGGGTGCGCGCGGGACGTGCAAGGCGCCAAGGGACGTCAGGCGTGTGTGGCCGGCGGAGGAGGAGCTCGGTGTGTGTCGCCGGAGTCGTGATGGAGCACGGTGCGACCGGCGTCGTTGCGCCAGGTCAGGTCCGCGGGCTGGGTCACGCTCGTGACGACGACAACGACGGGAGCTGCAACAACTTCGACGATGGCGAAGTCATGGCTTAGGAGGAGAGTGTTGGCAATAAGCCATTTGTGTGTACGTGGCGTGTAGGTGGGCGCGTGTGTGCCACGTATGGGTGTCTAGGCTCAAGCCGAAGGCCGGTCTGTGGTCGCGCCCAGTTGAGCGGGAGCAGCAGGGATCCAGTCAATCTTTTGGAGCTGGCTGTTAGTGCGTGTAGTGGTGCGCACTATGCGCGCGGCCATGCAGATCATGCATGCGGGGGTAGTGGGCGTGCGTGGGCAGGAGTGGAGCGCGGCCTGCGTGCCTGCTCTGTCTATATAACCATACCGTGTACTGCTTGTATGACTGAGTCGAGTGGAATACAAGAGAGAAAAAGCGTTCGTCGCCGGCGGGGCATTCGTCGCCGCGGGCGTTTGTCGCCGGGCAAATGGTCTCCTCGTGTTCTTGTCTGATCGTCCGTCCATCCTCAGTTCCAACACAGGTCATAAGCCTAACCCGAACAAGAGCATGAGCATCTCCTCTCCTTCTCCCTCCCTCTCGATTTGCTTTATGAGTGCCTTGATTTGATGTAGTGATGTGACATCCGTATCCCCTCTCCTCTCTGCAGGAGCGGCAAAGCTCAGCCTGCCGGTCGCTGCTAGGGGTTGACGTTTCTATCACTATTGTCTCAGTTGGTGGAACAGTACATCTAGCATCGTAGATTTTCTCTTTAGTGGTAGATGTGACATCAGTCTCGCCACCCCACATCCTAAGCAAGTCCCAGGCCCGATGAGTCCTAGTGTGTGCTTCCGGTAATTATGTGTTCCTCTTCAGTGTGTGTTCCTTCTCTATCCTTATATTGCATTAACATATTGAAGTCAAGTTGCATGTATATTCTGCGTGTTCCATGTGGTAGATGCATGTCCGCTAGCCTAGCATCATCGTCAGGTTTCCTTGGTTGTTTAATGGATTAAGTTCCATGGTATAATAAAAGTCAATTTCGCTTGTATGATGAGCTGCTATTTTATCTCATTGTGTTTTGCCTCAGTGTCTCACCGGAACAACTTTGTTTAAGTAAATTCTCTTCTTGACCTTACATATCTCTTGAGTATATTATTACTGGATCATTGACCACTGTTGTTGTACTATATACGAGCTTTAGGTACGCTGAAGGCATGCCCATTGAACTGTGATGCCATTTTATTTTCAGTAACAGTGGGTATATCATGTACACATACTTTTTCTGACTATCAAATCAAACAGAGATTGGGTTTTTGAGCTACATATCCGCGCCTCAAGCCCTCGCCCAGTTGACAGTTGGATGGTAGTAATTCTTCACATGTAATCATTTCTTTATGGATTAGATTAACTAAAATGGATTTCATTATTTTTATTGGAATATGTTTGCTTGTAGAATTACCACATTAGACAATTGGTCCAGTTCTATGTGGTTCGGCTATGATTATCCGTTTGATAATTCTTTTGCACTACTATTCTTGTTAGATGTTAGTGTCGTTTTAGTTTCGTTTTAGATGGTGTTTGGTTCTTTAGTCCTAGGACTTTTTGAAAAAGACTCTTAAGGAGGTGCTTCTAAGGACTCTTAGGCGTTGTTTGGATAGCAAGTATTAGTAATGGATTTATAGAAAACAAGTTTTTAGCCGGTTTTTTGCAAAATCTGTTTTACTTACTTTTTTACAAAGAATCAGTTTGTAGAAAAAGTTGTTTGGCTTTGGAAAGTGTAAAACAGCTCTAAGCAGTTCCTTGTTTGGAGGATTCCATTCTCCCCTCACGAACGAAGTCGTCCTTTTCCCCATACTTCCGCGTTCAAAGCTGCATCTCCGATTGGTCCTCTGGCCGTCTCCTAGATGCCGCTGCTCGTCTTCCCATGGGCCTCGACGACCTTACGCGCGGACGCCAGCGGCGCATGCGAGGGCGGGGACGCCGTGCTGCTCGTACCATCCCGTCCGGTACCTGCTGGCTGAGGGCACATGGACTCGCTGCCATTGATGGCAAGCTGGCTAGTTTTGTGCCGCCCATGCATGTGGAACTCCTCCGACGGCTGGGCGTTCGATTTGCGCAGCGGGTGTAGGTAGGCCGGAACGACAATGGTGTTTTGGCGCTCAGCGGGCACAACGATGATGTCGTCGGGGCGGACTAGCTGGCCGCTTGCCGTTCGTGGCGTGCCCTCCGGTGTTGTGCCGTCCGTGACGGTGTTTCAGTGCTCGGTGGGCACAACGATGGTGTCTTCGTCGGAAGCAACGACGGAGTTACTAGCGGCATGTCGACGGTGGATTCGGTGTGAATCCGCTGGTTGCGAGACGTCCGTCGTGAGCTCCTCCGGTGATTGTACGTTCCCTGACGTGACGGGCATGAGTTCGTTGGAAACGACGGTTGTATCTTTCGGCGGGCATGTGACGATGAGTTCGGCCGGCGTATAAGCTAAACTCATTTATACAAAAACGACTAATAGTCATTTTTCCAAAAGCTCGCTTTTCTGGTTTTACGGGAACCAAATTTTACTTATCCAAGAATTTGTTACGCTAACCAAATGTAGTTTTTGGTGGTTATTCCTCAAAACACGCTTTAGAAAAATGGGTTTGGTAAAAACCACGTATCCAAACAACCACTTAGCAAAAAGTCCTAAAAAAGTCCCACCTTATTTGGTTTGCTAGGGACTTTTTCTAGTCCCAACACAAAAAAGTCTCTGGAACCAAACACCCCCTTATTTACATGCATGGCCGTTCTAATAGACATTCATTGTTCCGGTTTGGACCTTTCTTGATTAATGCAACTCCGTTATATTTTAGTGCTCATGCTTTCACATTTATTGCAAATATGGAGGGTTGTTGATTATTTCTTCAGGTATATATGTTTCACAAGATTTCAGTCGAGATCGAGTATAGCAGTTTCTCTGTCAATGATTTCAAATATCAAAACCTTTGCACCCCGTTGGTACCACATTTCTTTATAACATTATCCATTCATGAAGTCCATTTACATATAAACATGGAATGTTCTCAAAGATAATCTCAACGCTACACACACGATCATATAGTTCTTGACTCTATCAAATGAAGCAATTTCATTAGAGTAGATATTTTACTACATGGCATTCAGGTTAATCCTTTCATACACGTCAGCAGATATTGTACCACCACCAAATAGCCAACATTTCCTTTTCTTTCCTTAATGTGGACCTCCCAGTTAGTTGATTGTCAAGTTTTAGTTCTTATACTATTAATTCAACTATTCACATTTCGTATAACTAAATCTCATTAAACTACGGTGAACTCCGCCAAGGGGTCTGGGATGCCCAGACTCGCGGCTTCCGCATCCTCCTTGGCCCATTTGGACCTCTTTCCGCTGTAACCACGGCTTTCGAGGTGGTGGCTCCCAAAGTTCCTCTCTTGAAGCCCCTTCATGTACTTAGACTTTTTTTGGCATCTTCGGCCTCGCAAGCCTCCTTGAATATTTGAAACTCCTTTACAATCTCGGAGTAGGGTTCCTTCTTGTCGATGATCCTTGCTTTCACTCGATTTTTCCAGGCGGCCAACGCGTCGCTAAACTTGGTCATGGCGTGTTTGTTTATCTTCTTCATTGCCGGGTCCTCATCTGGATCTTTATAATCCTTCTCATTCCGGCCCAGGAACAAGAATATCTGGTGAAACTTCTTTAGGAGGGAGCTCCTTATATTTTCTATCTTCTGTAGTTTCTCATCGTTGATGGTGGCGGTTGTCCGTACGATGCAGCCTATTTGATTGCCGTAGCATCGACGCGCTTCCTTGGGCGCCGTTGGCTCAAAATTGCCATCGTCCACCTCCGTGACCATCACTCTAGTAGTCCTGAGTTTGTTAGGAACCCGTTGCCTCTTTGCTTTTGGTTCTACACCGGCTCCGCTCCCCGAGGCAGCGCCGGTCTCAGTCTCAGCGCCGGTCTCGATGCCGATCTGAGTCTGAGCGCCGGTCTCAGTCTCAGCACCGGTCTGCGTGTCGGTCTCAGTCCCCGATGCCACCGGTGGGCCCAGCAATAACATCGGTTGATCGTCGGTAAGGCTAAAAAATTCGATTGCCGCCCGGTAGGCGTCGTCGCAATCACCAGAACCCTGTCCTTCATCGTTGCTAGCCATGTTTCCTATGATTAAATCTAGTCAATTAATTCTAGACCTAATAAAATGAATAATGACATACAAAGGCCTATTGTTTTGCAGGAATGTTGACTCCTTCCTGGTGCGGCAAATCACGGGCACTCGATATGTCCTAGTTTGTAGCACAAGTCATGCCGAAATTCACAGAAAATTTCGGCATGACCTTTGCTAAAAAGTGGACAAATCGAGAATCTGAAATTTGCCGGAACAAAAATGAATCAACATTCCGGCAAAACATAGGCCACTCAGCATCATTCCCTGGAAACAGTGTTCAAATATCCCTCTTCGACACCGCAACACATGTCCAAATATACACGAGCAACCACATGTCCAAATTTCACAAGCTAATTCAAAAACAAAGTGTAGAAGAAAATTCATTTAACTACTAATAGAACAAAATTCAGTTAACTTTAGTGCTCTATAATGATGAAAGGAAAAAAATTCAGTTAACTACTAATTTCATTCATTTAGGTTATTCATTTAACATCACCTAATTAACCTATTGTACCACTACTACTAGCATCACTACTAACCTAATTAACCTAGCAAAACTCTAGTGCCCTAACTGAAAAACATCTAATTAACATCTACTAGTACCACTATTGCCCTAACCTAATTAACATCTACTAGTATCACTATATACTATACAAGCAGCATCTACCCTAATTAAACCCTACTGCCCTAACTAACTTTTGTTGTAAACCAAATTTTTTGCTCTAAACTAATTTTTTCTCTAACATCTACTACTTAACATCCTTTGCTCTAAACTAATTTTTTTGCTATAAACAAACTTTTGCTCTATTAATTTTTTCTCTAAAATGTAGAGAGAGATGAGTGGGGGGAGGGGTGGGGGACTTACAGAGAGGGGAGAGACGGTGGCGGGGAGGTTCTCGGTGATGGAGGCAGGGGCGGAGAAGGCGGGCTCGGGCACGGGCAATGGCGGTCTTGGGCGGGCTTGGGCGGCGGTGAGGTGGAGGGCGCCGACGGTGACGTCGAGGGCGGTCTCGGGCGGCGACGGTGAGGCTAAGGGCGGCCTCGGGCGGCGGCGGTGAGGATGACGGCGGCCTCGGGGGGAGACGGTGAGGTTGCGGGCGTCCACGCCAGCAGGAGAAGGCGGCGAAGTGGGGCGATGGCGAATTGGGGAGACGGCGGCGAGGGCGAGGGATTTGGGGAAGAAGTGGTGGCGGGGGGGGGGGGGGCAGCTGTTTAAGTGAAACGTAACGGTAGCGCATTTCCGAAAACGCATAGCTAAGTTAGCTATAGCGCGTTTCCTGAAACCCGCTACTGCTATTCCTTTCTCCTTTTTCCCTTTTTTCTTTTATTTTTCTTTACATTTTATTTTTTTCCTTTCTCCTTTTTCTATTTCTTTCTTTTTCATTTACTTTTCTACTTGTTTTTCACTTTATTTTATTTCCTGTAGCAGCAGCGCCTTACACGTAAGCGCGCTACAGCTAAGGAGAGTAGTAGTAGCGCTGGGCTAGTACATGCGCTACTGCTAGGTTGGGCTAGCCATGCGCACCCATTTCAAACATAGCAGCAGCGCTTTTCGCTAGTACGCGCTACTGCAAAAGTCATAGCAGTAGCGTGGTTTATTTACGCGCGCTGCTACTAAGTAGCAGTAGCGTTTGATTTTGTACAGCGCTACTGGTAAGATTCTATGTATAGGATTTTCCCTAGTAGTGTAAGGTGATCTATGGCCACGGCTGGCCTGGCGGATATCGATAATAATAGTTGTTGGGGTCGTACTGTTATGAGGAAGAAGAAGGCTCCGATTGCCACTGGCTGGCAATCATCTCCGGATCCCACTGATAGTTAGACTGTCGTGAAGGATCAAATTGTGGTTCCGGTTCTGGCTTCTCGGCTGGTGCAGGGTTCCGGTAGGCGTGAATAGCCGTCAATGGAACAAGGTACGTTCCTACAGTCAAATCAAACAAAGAAGGAGCAGGCAAGGTAATAGTCTCAGGATGATGTTTATTAAAGAACAATTGATATTTAAGCTCCCCTGCCCTATTCTTAACAATAAAATCATGTGCCACCATACTTTTATGATCTAGATAAACACGGGGCAGCACCTTTTCTTCCTTCTTAGCATGCCTAATAGGTATGTTAAAATGTGCGGCTAGGCGTGTAGCATAAATGCCTCCAAAGATGGGGCCCTTAGTACGGTTCATATTTAACTGTCTGGTAATAATACCGCCCAAACTAAAAGTGTTATCACTGTATAAACCTTGGAGTAGAATAATTAAATCAGGGATACTAAGGTTTCCACTGTTTCCGCGTCCAATTAAACAACGACTAGCAAATAATGCAAAGTAACGTAAAACAGGAAAATGTATGCTAGTGATTCGTGCATCGGAAACCTTCCTGGTTTCTCCTACAGTGATATTACTAATAAATCCCTCCACATCATCATGGTGTGGTTCTTCTGTCTTGCCCTCAAAAGGGACTAAACAAATACGACAGAAATCAAAAAGTGACATCTCCTTAGGCTCATCATATAAATGAAATTCCACCGTAGGTGGTGAGTTCCTAGGATGAAAATAAAAGTTTTGCACAAAGGTATTTGTGAGTAAGACATACTGATCGCATTGGTCGTGGAGGAAAGTGGTGAGGCCTGCATTGTGAGCCAATTCATGAAAATCTTCATAAATACCGGCTGCTCTCAAGAAATCATCAGAAGGCCATTCACACGCCCGAATCTCCACGGTGCGTGGCAAATTATACTTAGGCTTCGGTGCCTTTTCCTTCGAGCTTTGGCTCGATGAGCCCCTCAATAATCTCCTCATCATTTTCTGAAATAATCTAAATTTTTTAGTAACTTCAAACAAAAGTAAACCAACTTCAATAAAACTGATAGCAACTACTCCTACAAGTTCCTAGAGCCTATATCAAGCATTAGAACTACTTGGAACCATATAAATTTGACATGCAAGCTCAAGAACATGGTCACCTATGCAGCATAAATTTGCAATGAATAAAGCACTAGAACAAAAATTAATTGGACCAATGGAGGAGTCACATACCAAGGAACAATCTCCCCAAGCAGTTTTGCAAGAGGTGCTTTGAGCAAGGAGATCGAAAATAACAGCAAAAGTGGATGGAACTCGTGCTTGAGTTGGTTTTTCAGGTTTGTGTGAGATAGAGGAAGAAGATGGGTGCTGGGATAAGTGGAGGAGGGCCACCGTGGGCCCACGAGGCAGGGGGCGCGCCTTATAGGGGGGGGTGCCCACCACCCTCATGGCCAGGTGGCAGCTCCTCCCGCGGTGATTTTTGCACAGTAAATCCTCAAATATTCCCGAAAAAATCATATTAAATTGGCATGTCATTTTGAGGACTTTTATTTTCGGGTTATTTTTATATTGCACGGATAATCAGATAACAGACAGAAAAATAGTATTATTACTTTATTTAATATAAATAACAGAAAATATAGAGTGGGTACAGAAGTTTGTGTTTCTAGTTTCATCCATCTCATGGTCATCAAAAAGAATCCACTAACAAGGTTGATCAAGTCTTGTTAACAAAATCATTCCGATAATCATGGAACCGGAGAAATTTCGAATAACACTAAGTTACCTCAACGGGGATATGCACATCCCCTATAATAAGTATGTCATATTTCTTCTTGACAGTAGGAAAGGAAATTCAAAACCTCCAATTATAATCGATGGAATTTTTCCAGTGGAGTTGATACTATGAACTTGAGGTGGTTTCCTCGGAAAGTGTACCGTATGCTCATTACCATTAACATGAAAAGTGACATTGAATTTGTTGCAATCAATAACAGCCCCTGCAGTATTAAGAAAAGGTCTTCCAAGAATAATAGACATACTATCATCCTTGGGAATATCGAGAATAACAAAGTCCGTTAAAATAGTAACGTTTGCAACCACAACAGGCACATCCTCACAAATACCGACAGGTATAGCAGTTGATTTATCAGCCATTTGCAAAGATATTTCGGTAGGTGTCAGCTTATTCAAGTCAAGTCTACGATATAAAGAGAGAGGCATAACACTCACACCGGCTCCAAGATCACATAAAGCAGTTTTAATATATTTTCTTTTAATGGAGCAAGGTATAGTAGGTACTCCGGGATCTCCAAGTTTCTTTGGTATTCCACCCTTAAAAGTATAATTAGCAAGCATGGTGGAAATCTCAGCTTCCGGTATCTTTCTTTTATTAGTAATGATATCCTTCATATATTTAGCATAAGGATTTGTTTTGAGCACATCAGTTAATCGCATACGCAAAAATATAGGCCTAATCATTTCAGCAAAGCGCTCAAAATCCTCATCATCCTTTTTCTTGGATGGTTTTGGAGGAAAAGGCATGGGTTTCTGAACCCAAGGTTCCCTTTCTTTACCATGTTTCCTAGCAACAAAGTCTCTTTTATCATAACGTTGATTCTTTGATTGTGGGTTATCAAGATCAACGGCAGGTTCAATTTCTACATCATTGTCATTACTAGGTTGAGCATCATCATGAACATCAGCATTAACATTTTCATTAGGTTCATGTTCATTACCAGATTGTGTTTCAGCATCAGACATAGATATATCATTTGGATTATCAGGTGGTTCAGCAATACGTTCACTAGAAGTTTGCATAGTTCTATCATTTTTCTTTTTCTTCTTTTTAGAAGAACTAGGAACATCAATATTATTTCTCTGAGAATCTTGCTCCATTCTCTTAGGGTGGCCTTCAGGATACAAAGGTTCCTGAGTCATTCTACCAGTTCTAGTAGCCACTCTAACAGCATAATCATTTTTCTTACTATTAATTTCATCAAGCACCTCTTTTTGAGCTCTAAGTACTTGTTCTACTTGCGTGGTAACCATAGAAGCATGTTTGCTAACAAGTTTAAGTTCACCTTTAATATCAGCCATGTAATCACCCAAGCGTCTAATCATATCAACATTTTATTTAAATTGTCTACCAAAATAAGCATTGAAGTCGTCTTGCTTATACATAAAGTTATCAAACTCATCCAAGCACTGACTAGCAATTTTAGTAGGAGGAACTTCAGCTTTATCATATCTATAGAGAGAATTTACCTTTACTACCTGTGTTGGAATATCGGGATCAGGAGGTTCTTCAACAAATAAATAATTGAGATCATAAATTTCTTCAACATGCGGTGAATTAAGACCATGTATCTCTTCAATAGGAGGTAAATTCTTAACATCTTCAGCTTTAATACCTTTTTCTTTCATAGATTTCTTTGCCTCTTGCATATCTTCGGGATTGAGAAATAAAACACCTCTCTTCTTCGGAGTTGGTTTAGGAATAAGCTCAGTAATTGGAGCAGGAGCTGGCTCAGGAGGTGCCCAATTATTTTCATTTGTCAACATATTATTCAATAGAATTGCAGCTTCATCCGGTGTTCTTTCCCTGAAAAGAGAACCAGCACAACTATCCAGGTAATCTCTAGAAGCATCGGTTAGTCCATTATAAAAGATATCAAGTATTTCAGGTTTCTTAAGAGGATGATCAGGCAAAGCATTAAGTAACTTGAGAAGCCTCCCCCAAGCTTGTGGGAGACTCTCTTCTTTAATTTGCACAAAGTTGTATATTTCCATCAAAGCAGCTTGTTTCTTATGAGCAGGGAAATATTTAGCAGAGAAGTAATAAATCATATCCTGGGGACTACACACACAACGAGGATCAAGAGAATTAAACCATATCTTAGCATCACCCTTTAATGAGAACGGAAATATTTTGAGTATATAAAAGTAACGCGATCTCTCATCATTAGTAAACAGGGCAGCTATATTATCTAACTTAGTAAGATGTGCTACAACAGTTTCAGATTCATAGCCATAAAACGGATCAGATTCAACCAAAGTAATTATATCAGGATCAACAGAGAATTCATAATCTTTATCAGGAACACATATAGGTGAAGTAGCAAAAGCGGGGTCGGGTTTCATTCTATCTCTAAGTGATTCTTTGTTCCATTTAATTAATAACCTCTTAAGCTCATATCTATCCTTGCAAGCGAAAATAGCGGCAGAAGATTCCATATCAAAAAGATAGCCCTCAGGGATAACAGGCATATTTTCATCATCACTATCATCATCGTATTCAGATTCAATAATTTCTTTTTCTCTAGCCCTAACAATTTGTTCATCAAGAAATTCACCAAGGGGCACAGTAGTATCAGACATAGAAGCAGTTTCATCATAAGTATCATGCATAGCAGAAGTGGCATCATCAATAACATGCGACATATCAGAACGAATAGCAGAAGCAGGTGTAGGTGTCGCTAGCTTACTCATAACAGAAGGTGAATCAAGTGCAGAGCTAGATGTCAGTTCCTTACCTCCCCTCGTAGTTGAGGGATATATCTTGGTTTTTGGATCTCTCAAGTTCTTCATAATGATAAGCAGATATAAATCCCAAGTGACTCAAAGAATAGAGCTATGCTCCCCGGTAACGGCGCCAGAAATTAGTCTTGATAACCCACAAGTATAGGGGATCGCAACAGCTTTCAAGGGTAGAGTATTCAACCCTAATTTATTGATTCGACACAAGGGGAGCCAAAGAATATTCTCAAGTATTAGCAACTGAGTTGTCAATTCAACCACACCTGGAAACTTAGTATCTGCAGCAAAGTGTTTAGTAGTAAAGTAATATGATAGTAGTGGTAACGACAACAAAAGTAAAGACAGCAAAAGTAATATTTTTGGTATTTTGTAGTGATTGTAACAGTAGCAGCGGAAAAGTAAATAAGCGTAAACCAGTATATGGAAAACTCGTAGGCACCGGATCAGTGATGGATAATTATGCCGGATGCGGTTCATCATGTAACAGTCATAACATTGGGTGACACAGAACTAGCTCCAATTCGTCAATGTAATGTAGGCATGTATTCCGTATATAGTCATACGTGCTTATGGAAAAGAACTTGCATGACATCTTTTGTCCTACCCTCCCGTGGCAGCGGGGTCCTATTGGAAACTTAGGGATATTAAGGCCTCCTTTTAATAGAGAACCAGAACAAAGCATTAGCACATAGTGAATACATGAACTCCTCAAACCATGGTCATCACCGGGAGTGATCCCGATTATTGTCACTTCGGGGTTGCCGAATCATAACACATAGTAGGTGACTATAGACTTGCAAGATAGGATCTAGAACTCTCATATATTGATGAAAACATAATAGGTTCAGATCTGAAATCATGGCACTCGGGCCCTAGTGACAAGCATTAAGCATAGCGAAGTCATAGCAACATCAATCTTAGAACATAATGGATACTAGGGATCAAACCCTAACAAAACTAACTCGATTACATGATAAATCTCATCCAACCCATCACCGTCCAGCAAGCCTACGATGGAATTACTCACGCACGGCAGTGAGCATCATGAAATTGGTGATGGAGGATGGTTGACGATGACGACGGCGACGAATCCCCCTCTCCGGAGCCCCGAACAGACTCCAGATCAGCCCTCCCGAGAGGTTTTAGGGCTTGGCGGCGGCTCTGTATCGTAAAATGCGATGATTTCTTCTCTATGATTTTTTTCTCATCGAAACTCAATATATGGAGGTGGAGTTGGAGTCAGAGACGCAACAGGGGGCCCACGAGGTAGGGGGGGCGCCCCCCACCCTCGTGAGAAGGGTGTGGGCCCCCTGGTCTTCATATTTGGCAAGGATTTTTTATTATTTTTTCTAAGACCTCCCGTGGAGTTTTATGTCATTCCGAGAATATTTGTTTTCTGCACATAAAATACCACCATGGTAATTCTGCTGAAAACAGCGTCAGTCCGGGTTAGTTCCATTCAAATCATACAAGTTAGAGTCCAAAACAAGGGCAAAAGTGTTTGGAAAAGTAGATACGACGGAGACGTATCAAGGCCAAACTCGTAACTCAGATATTTCACTTCTGCGATCATATCGTAGAAACTTTTATTTTTGTTACGATTATTCTCCACTTCACTCTGAAATTCTTTGAACGTTTCAAATATTTCAGACTTGTGTTTCATCAAGTAGATATACTCATATCTGCTCAAATCATCTGTGAAGATCAGAAAAGAATGATACCTGCCGCGAGCCTCAATATTCATCGGACCACATACATCAGTATGTATGATTTCCAACAAATCTGTTGCTCGCTCCATTGTTCCGGAGAACGGAGTCTTAGTCATCTTGCCCATGAGGCATGGTTCGCAAGCATCAACTGATTCATAATCAAGTGATTCCAAAAGCTCATCAGCATGGATTTTCTTCATGTGCTTTACACCAATATGACATAAACGGCAGTGCCACAAATAAGTTGCACTATCATTATTAATTTTTCATCTTTTGGCTTCAATATTATGAAAATGTGTATCACGACGATCGAGATCCAACAAACCATTTTCATTGGGTGTATGACCATAGAAGGTTTTATTCATGTAAATAGAACAACAATTATTCTCTAACTTACATGAATAACCGTATTGCAATAAATATGATCCAATCATATTTATGCTCAACGCAAACACCAAATAACATTTATTTAGGTTCAACACTAATCCCGAAAGTATAAGGAGTGTGCGATGATGATCATATCAATCTTGGAACCACTTCCAACACACATCATCACTTCACCCTTAACTAGTCTCTGTTTATTTTGCAATCCCATTTCGAGTTACTACTCTTAGCAACTGAACCAGTATCAAATCCCGAGGGGATGCTATAAACACTAGTAAACTACACATCAATAACATGTATATCAAATATAGCTTTGTTCACTCTGCCATTCTTCTTATCCACCAAATACTTGTGGTGGTTCCGCTTCTAGTGACCAGTCCCTTTGTAGTAGAAGCACTTAGTCTCAGGCTTAGGTCCAGACTTGGGTTTCTTCACTTGAGCAGCAACTTGTTTGTCGTTCTTCTTGAAGTTCCCCTTCTTCCCTTTGCCCTTTCTCTTGAAACTAGTGGTCTTGTCAACCATCAACACTTGATGTTTTTCTTGATTTCTACCTTCGCCGATTTTTCCATCATGAAGAGCTTGGGAATCGTTTCCGTTATCCCTTGCATATTATAGTTCATCATGAAGTTCTACTAACTTGGTGATGGTGACTAGAGAATTCTGTCAATCACTATTTTATCTGGAAGATTAACTCCCACTTGATTTAAGTGATTGTAGTACCCAGACAATCTGAGCACATGCTCACTGCTTGAGCTATTCTCCTCCATCTTTTAGCTATAGAACTTGTTGGAGACTTCATATCTCTCAACTCGGGTATTTACTTGAAATATTAACTTCAACTCCTGGAACATCTCATATGGTCCATGACATTCAAAACGTCTTTGAAGTCCCGATTCTAAGCTGTTAAGCATGGTGCACTAAACTATCAAGTAGTCATCATATTGAGCTAGCCAAACATTCATAACGTCTGTATCTGCTCCTGCAATAGGTCTGTCACCTAGCGGTGCATCAAGGACATAATTCTTCTGTGCAGCAATGAGGATAATCCTCAGATCACGGATCCAATCCGCATCATTGCTACTAACATTTTTCAACTTAGTTTACTCTAGGAACATATAAAAATTAAACGGGGAGCAACATCGCGAGCTATTGATCGACAACATAGATATGCTAATACTACCAGGACTAAGTTCATGATAAATTAAAGTTCAATTAATCATATTACTTAAGAACTCCCACTTAGAAAGACATCCCTCTAATCTTCTAAGTGATCACATGATCCAAATCAACTAAACCATAACCGATCATCACGTGAAATGGAATAGCTTTCAATGGTGAACATCAATATGTTGATCATATCTACTATATGATTCACGCTCGACCTTTCGGTCTCAGTGTTTCGAGGCCATATCTGCATATGCTAGGCTCGTCAAGTTTAACCTGAGTATTCTGCGTGTGCAAAACAGGCTTGCACCCGTTGTAGATGGACGTAGAGCTTATCACACCTGATCATCACGTGGTGTCTGGGCACGACGAACTTTGGTAATGGTGCATAGTCAGGGAGAACACTTTTATCTTGAAATTTAGTGAGAGATCATCTTATAATGCTACCGTCAATCAAAGCAAGATAAGATGCATAAAAGATAAACATCACATGCAATCAATATAAGTGATATGATATGGCCATCATCATCTTGTACTTGTGGTCTCCATCTCCGAAGTACCGTCATGATCACCATCGTCACCGGTGCGACACCTTGATCTCCATCGTAGCATCGTTGTCGTCTCGCCAATCTTATGCTTCCACGACTATCGCTACCGCTTAGTGATAAAGTAAAGCATTACAGTGCGATTGCATTGCATACAATAAAGCGACAACCATATGGCTCCTGTCAGTTGCCGATAACTTGGTTACAAAACATGATCATCTCATACAATAAAATTTAGCATCATGTCTTAACCATATCACATCACAACATGCCCTGCAAAAACAAGTTAGACGTCCTCTACTTTGTTGTTGCAAGTTTTACGTGGCTGCTACGGGCTTAGCAAGAACTGTTCTTACCTACGCATCAAAACCACAACGATAGTTTGTCAAGTTGTTGTTGTTTTAACCTTCGCAAGGAATGGGTGTAGCCACACTCGATTCAACTAAAGTTGGAGAAACTGACACCCGCCAGCCACCTGTGTGCAAAGCACGTCGGTAGAACCAGTCTCGCGTAAACGTACGCGTAATGTCGGTCCGGGCCGCTTCACCCAATAATACCGCCGAACCAAAGTATGACATGCTGGTAAGCAGTATGACTTATATCGCCCACAACTCACTTGTGTTCTACTCGTGCATATAACATCAACGCATAAAACCTGGCTCGGATGCCACTGTTGGGGAACGTAGTAATTTCAAAAAATTCCTACGCACATGCAAGATCATGGTGATGCATAGCAACGAGAAGGGAGAGTGTTGTCTACGTACCCCCGTAGACCGGCAAAGGAAGCGTTGACACAACGTAGAGGAAGTAGTCGTACGTCTTCCCGATCCGACCGATCCAAGTACCAAACTTACAGCACCTCCGAGTTCAGCACACGTTCAACTCGGTGACGTCCCTCGAGCTCTGATCCAGCCGAGTGTTGAGGGAGAGTTTCATCAGCACGACGGCGTGATGACGGTGATGATGTTGTACCGACGAAGGGCTTCTCTTAAGCACTGCTACGATATGACCGAGGTGGAATATGGTGGAAGGGGGCACCGCACACGGCTAAGGAACGATCACGAAGATCAACTTGTGTGTCATGGGGTGCCCCCTACCCCCGTTTATAAAGGAGGGAGGGGGAGGTGCGGCCGGCCCCTAGGGGTACGCCTGGAGGAGTCCTACTCCCATCGGGAGTAGGACTCCCCCCTCTTGCCTTGTTGGAGAAGGAAAGGGGGGCGCCGCCCCCCCTTCCTTGTCCTATTCGGACTAGGGGGAGGGGGCGCGCGGCCTGCCCTGGCCGGCCCTACTCTTCTCCCTTAGGGCCCATGTAGGCCCATTAACCCCCGGGGGGTTCCGGTAACCCCCCAGTACTCTGGTAAAATCCCGATTTCACCCGGAACGATTCCGATATCCAAATATAGGCTTCCAATATATCAATCTTTATGTCTCTACCATTTCGAGACTCCTCGTCATGTCCGTGGTCACATCCGGGACTCCGAACAACCTTCTGTATATCAAAACACAAAAACCCTAATTACAATCGTCACCGAACTTTAAGCGTGCGGACCCTACGGGTTCGAGAACTATGTAGACATGACCGAGACACGTCTCCGGTCAATAACCAATAGCGAAACCTGGATGCTCATGTTGGTTCCTACATATTCTACGAAGATCTTTATCGGTCAAACCGCATAACAACATACGTTTGTTCCCTTTGTCATCGGTATGTTACTTGCCCGCGATTCAATCGTCAGTATTCCAATACCTAGTTCAATCTCGTTACCGGCAAGTCTCTTTACTCGTTCCGTAATACATCATTCCGCAACTAACTCATTAGTTGCAATGCTTGCAAGGCTTAAGTGATGTGCATTACCGAGAGGGCCCAGAGATACCTCTCCGACAATCGGAGTGACAAATCCTAATCTCGAAATACGCCAACCCAACAAGTACCTTCGGAGACACCTATAGAGCACCTTTATAATCACCCAGTTACGTTGTGACGTTTGGTAGCACACAAAGTGTTCCTTCGGTAAACGGGAGTTGCATAATCTCATAGTCATAGTAACATGTATAAGTCATGAAGAAAGCAATAGCAACATACTAAACGATCGTGTACTAAACTAACGGAATGGGTCATGTCAATCACATCATTCTCCTAATGATGTGATCCCGCTAATCAAATGACAACCCATGTCTATGGTTAGGAAACATAACCATCTTTGATTAACGAGCTAGTCAAGTAGAGGCATACTAGTGACACTCTGTTTGTCTATGTATTCACACATATGTATTATGTTTCCAGTTAATACAATTCTAGCATGAATAATAAACATTTATCATGATATAAGGAAATAAATAATAACTTTATTATTGCCTCTAGGGCATATTTCCTTCACCGATGCACTAGGTATGACACCTAGATCAGATATGAACTCCTTCATCCAGACTCCTTCATTTGCTACTTCCGAAGCAACTATGTACTCCGCTTGACACATAGATCCCGCCAAGATGCTCTTCTTGGAACTGCACCAACTGACAGCTCCACCATTCAATAAAAATTCGTATCCTGTTTGTGACTTAGAGTCATCCGGATTAGTGTCAAAGCTTGTATCGACGTAACCGTTTACGACGAGCTCTTTGTCACCTCCATAAACGAGAAACATATCCTTAGTCCTTTTCAGGTATTTCAGGATGTTCTTGACCGTAGTCCAGTGATCCACTCCTGGCTTACTTTGGTACCTCCCTGCTAGACTTATAGCAAGGCACACATCAGGTCTGGTACAGAGCATTGCATACATGATAGAGCCTATGGCTGAAGCATAGGGAACATCTTTCATTTTCTCTCTATCTTCTACAGTGGTCGGGCATTGAGTCTTACTCAAATTCACACCTTGTAACACATGCAAGAACCCTTTCTTTGCTTGATCCATTTTGAACTTCTTCAAAACTTTATCAAGGTATGTGCTTTGTGAAAGTCCAATAAAGCGTCTTGATGTATCTCTATAGATCTTGATGCCCAATATATAAGCAGCTTCACCGAGGTCTTTCATTGAAAAATTCTTATTCAAGTATCCTTTTATGCTATTCAGAAATTCAGTATCATTTCTGATCAACAATATGTCATCTACATATAATATCAGAAATGCTACAGAGCTCCCACTCACTTTCTTGTAAATACTGGCTTCTCCAAAAGTCTATATAAAACCACATGCTTTGATCACACTATCAAAGCGTATATTCCAACTCCGAGAGGCTTGCACCAGTCCATAAATGGATCGTTGGAGCTTGCACACTTTGTTAGCACCTTTTGGATCGACAAAACCTTCTGGTTGCATCATATACAACTCTTCTTTAAGATATCCATTAAGGAATGCAGTTTTGACATCCATTTTCCCAATGTCATAATCATAAAATGCGGCAATTGCTAACATGATTCGGACGGACTTAAGCATCGCTACGGGTGAGAAGGTCTCATCGTAGTCAACTCCTTGAACTTGTCGAAAACCTTTTGCAACAAGTCGAGCTTTGTAGACAGTAACATTACCGTCAGCGTTACTCTTCTTCTTGAAGATCCATTTATTCCCTATGGCTTGCCGATCAATGAGAAAGTCAACCAAAGTCCACACTTTGTTCTCATACATGGATCCCATCTCAGATTTCATGGCCCCAAGCCATTTTGCGGAATTTGGGCTTATCATCGCTTCCTCATAGTTCGTAGGTTCGTCTTGGTCAAGTAACATGACCTCCTGAACAGGATTACCATACCACTCTGGTGCGATCTTACTCTGGTTGACCTACGAGGTTCGGTAGTAACTTGATCAGAAGTTTCATGACCATCATCATTAGCTTCCTCACTTACTGGTGTAGGAATCACTGGAACTGTTTTCTGTGATGAACTACTTTCCAATAAGGGAGCAGGTACAATTACCTCATCAAGTTCTACTTTCCTCCCACTCACTTCTTTCGAGAGAAACTCCTTCTCTAGAAAGGATCCATTCTTAGCAACAAATATCTTGCCTTCGGATCTGTGATAGAAGGTGTACCCAACAGTCTCCTTTGGGTATTCTATGAAGACACATTTCTCCGATTTGGGTTCGAGCTTATCGGGTTGAAGCTTTTTCACATAAGCACCGCAACCCGAAACTTTGAGAAACGACAACTTGGGTTTCTTGCCAAACCACTGTTCATAAGGTATCGTCTCGACGGATTTCGATGGTGCCCTATTTAATGTGAATGCAGTTGTCTCTAAAGAATAACCCCAAAACAATAGCGGTAAATCAGTAAGAGACATCATAGATCGTACCATATCTAATAAAGTGCGGTTATGACATTCAGACAGACCATTACGCTATGGTGTTCCAGGTAGCATGAGTTGCGAAACTATTCCGCATTGTTTCAAATGAAGACCAAACTCATAACTCAAATATTCACCGCCACGATCAGTTCGTAGAAACTTAATTTTCTTGTTACGATGATTTTCCACTTCACTCTAAAATTCTTTAAACTTTTCAAATGTTTCAGACTTATGTTTCATCAAGTAGATATACCCATATCTGCTCAAATCATCTGTGAAGGTATGAAAATAATGATACCCGCCGCGAGCATCAACACTCATACGACCGCATATGTCAGTATGTATTATTTCCAACAAGTCTGTTGCTCATTCCATTGTTCCAGAGAACGGAGTCTTAGTCATCTTGCCCATGAGGCATGGTTCGCAAGCATCAAGTGATTCCAAAAGCCCATCAGCATGGAGTTTCTTCATGCGCTTTACACCAATATGACCTAAACGGCAGTGCCACAAATAAGTTGCACTATCATTATTAAACTTATATCTTTTGTCTTCAATACATTTAATATGTGTATCACTACTATCAAGATTTAGTAAAAATATACCACTCATCAAGGGTGCATGACCATAAAATATATTACTCATATAAATAGAACAACCATTATTTTATGATTTAAATGAATAACCATCTCGCATCAAACAAGATCCAGATATAATGTTCATGCTCAACGCTGGCACCAAATAACAATTATTTAGGTCTAAAACTAATCCTGAAGGTAGATGTAGAGGTAGCGTGCCGACGGCGATCGCATCGACTTTGGAACCATTTCCATGTGCATCGTCACCTCATCCTTAGCCAATCTTCGCTTAATCCATAGCCCCTGTTTCGAGTTGCAAATATTAGCAACATAACCAGTATCAAATACCTAGGCGCTACTTCGAGCATTAGTAAGGTGCACATCAATAACATTTATATCAAATATACCTTTCAGTTTGCCATCCTTCTTCTCTGCCAAATACTTGGGGCAGTTCCGCTTCCAGTGACCAGTTACTTTGCAGTATAAGCACTCAGTCTCAGGCTTAGGTCCAGACTTGGGCTTCTTCACTTGAGCAGCAACTTGCTTGCCATTCTTCTTGAAGTTCCCCTTCTTCCCTTTACCCTTTTTCTTGAAACTGGTGGTCTTGTTGACCATCAACACTTGATGCTCCTTATTGATTTCTACTGAAGGAAATATGCCCTAGAGGCAATAATAAAGTTATTATTTATTTCCTTATATCATGATAAATTTTTATTATTCATGCTAGAATTGTATTAACCGGAAACATAATACTTGTGTGAATACATAAACAAACAGAATGTCAGTAGTATGCCTCCACTTGACTAGCTCGTTGATTCAAGATGGTTATGTTTCCTAGCCATTAACATGAGTTGTCATTTGATTAACGGGATCACATCATTAGGAGAATGATGTGATTGACTTGACCCATTCCGTTAGCTTAGCACTCGATCGTTTAGTATGTTGCTATTGCTTTCTTCATGACTTATACATGTTCCTATGACAATGAGATTATGCAACTCCCGTTTACTGAAGGAACGCTCTGTGTGCTACCAAACATCACAATGTAACTGGGTGATTATAAAGGTGCTCTACAGGTGTCTCCGAAGGTACTTGTTGGGTTGGCGTATTTCAAGATTAAGATTTGTCACTCCGATTGTCAGAGAGGTATCTCTGGGCCCTCTCGGTAATACACATCACTTAAAGCCTTGCAAGCATTGCAACTAATGAGTTAGTTGTGGGATCATGTATTACAGAACGAGTAAAGAGACTTGCCGGTAACGAGATTGAACTAGGTATTGAGATACCAACGATCGAATCTCGGGCAAGTAACATACCGATGACAAAGTGAACAATGTATGTTGTTATGCGGTCTGGCCGATAAAGATCTTCGTAGAATATGTGTGAGCCAATATTAGCATCCAGGTTCCGCTATTGGTTATTGACCGGAGACGTGTCTCGCTCATGTCTACATAGTTCTCGAACCCGTAGGGTCCGCACGCTTAACGTTTCGATGACAATTATATTATGAGTTTATATGTTTTGATGTACCTAAGGTTGTTCGGAGTCCCGGATATGATCACGGACATGACGAGGAGTCTCGAAATGGTTGAGATATGAAGATTGATATATTGGAAGCCTATATTTGGATATCGGAAGTGTTCCGAGTGAAATCGGGATTTTACCGGAGTGCCGGAGGGGTTACCGGAACCCTCCCGGGGGTTAATGGGCCATAATGGGCCTTAGTGGAGAAGAAGAGAGGCGGCCAGGGCAAGGGCCGCGCGCCCCTCCCCTAGTCCGAATAGGACAAGGAGAGGGGGTGGCGCCCCCCTTTCCTTCTTCTCCTCCACCTCTTTCCCCCTCTTCTCCTAATCCAACAAGGAAAAGGGAGGGAGTCCTACTCCCGGTGGGAGTAGGACTCCTCCTGGCACGCCCTTCCTGGCCAGCCGCACCTCCTCCTTGCTCCTTTATATACGGGAGCAGGGGGCACCCTAGAGACACAACAATTGATCGTTTGATCTTTTAGCCGTGTGCGGTGCCCCCCTCCACCATAGTCCACCTCGACAATACTGTAGCTGTCGGGGATATACCCCGCGGCGTAAACCGGCCGGAAGTATAACCCGGCCGGACTAGGCGTTTCATTGGAAAACCGCCAGAGGATTGGCGGTTTACGTGATTGGCGGTTTACATGTCTGGCGGTTTACGTGTCTGGCGGTTCACTGGTATGACGATTCACGAGGCTGAAGACTCATTGGTGACCCTGCGCGTGTTCCGGATGGATGACAAGGCCCAAGGCCCAGCATGCAGGTTTATGTTAATGGTGGGCCGGTTTAAGAGGAAAGGCATGAGGAGCATTATCTTACAAGGAGCTAAGACCTGGACTTGTATCCGGTTTGTATTAAGATAGATTAGTCCTAATCCTAATAGGACTCTACATGTAATCTATCCCTCCAACATATATAAGGAGGGGCAGGGCTCCTCAAAAGGGGACAAGATTCACAAGTTCCACAGGTTGGACAAGTTAGGTTTAGACAATAGCTCTCGAGATAGAGCACTCTTGTAACCATGATCATGAACATCAATATCAATGAAGCAGGATGTAGGCTTTTACCTCCACCGTGAGGGGCCGAACCTGGATAAAACATCGCGTCTCTTGTCCCGCTCAACCCCTCTCAAGCTACCACATAGATGCGTTGGCCTCGCGACTAAGTCCTGACACTAAGGACATCTGTCGTGACAGTTCCACGACAGTTGGCGCCCACCATGGGGCCTGCGCACGGTGGTGTTGAGTTCTTGGAGGGCGCTATCTCAGGGATCAAGAAGCTCCGTCCGGCTCAATGAAAAAGTTCCGGTCGGTTTGTCGGAGAGTTCCAGCAAGCTTGCCGAAAAAGTTCCGCCAGGCTCATCGAAACGTTCCGCCGGTTCGTCGGAAATTTCCGGCCGGATCATCGAAAAGTTCCGACCGTCTCGACGAAAGGTTCTGTCTGAATCATCAAAAAGTTCCGAACGCCTCGACAAAAAGTTCAATCCGAATCGCCGAAGGATTCCAGCCGCATCGCCGAAAGGTTCTGTCCGAGTCGTCAAAGAGTTCCGACTTCGGCTACAGAAAAGTTCCGAATTATCAAATACTTCCGGATTAGCAAAAAGTTCCGGCCGGATTATCAAGAGGTTCCAGCTCAAAACATTCTGGATTATCAAAATTTCCGGTTGGATTATTAAGAGGTTCTGGTTCAAAGGTTCGGATTATCAAAAGTTTCGACCGGGTTAAACAGAGGTTCCAGCTCAAAAGGTTCCGGATTATCAAAAATTCCAGTTGGATTATCAAGAGGTTCCGGTTCAAAAGTTCCGGATTATCAAAAGTTCCAGCCGGATTATCAAGAAACTCCGGTTCCAAAAATTCCGGTTCAAAAAATTCTGGCCGGGTTATGTGGAGACCTCAGGCATTACAAGACACAGAACCAATCAACTCTTTTGTCAAAACAAAAGCAGCACTATGCATTATTCGGCGCCAGCGTCCGGCAAAAAATACCAGGTGCTATCGTTTCTATGTATTTTATCAGTACATGTTAATTCATCTGACAACAATTACTCTGGCCTGTAATATTTTTACGCAGGGCAACTATTAAAAGAAAAAGGGGTGGTGTTATATCACGGATGCACGTTCGGCTGTATCGCGCGGCTTCAGGGACAGGGTGTCGCGGTCCGGTTTACATCAACGTACTGGCTGACTCGCCCGTCTGCACCACCTTACAGCACCACGGACGACTCGCTCGTCCGCCATGGCCACCGGTTCATGTGTCCACGCCAGCTTACAACGTGGAGGACAATTTGCTCGGCCGCCCCGGATTACAACGCCGGGCCGACTCATCTGTCTGCTCCTACGGTTAACTCGGCCGTGATTAATTTTAGCATCATTGTGGTGATCATCAACTCGATGGCGGATAATTTCCGGCCTAGCACATCAGGTGATATCCATCTAAAATATATTTTATTAGCACATATTATTTTTGTCAAAGAACAGTTTACCTGTGCCTTGGTCTGCAATATTGTTTATGCAGGACAATTGTTCATTGCAAAAGCTATGGCTGTGTCATGGATGTATAAACTCGCGCAACCATTATGAATAAGCTAGTATCTTACCATGCCATCAAGCTCGGTGAATATATGTGCAAACCGCCATTCTGCAGACCGGTTTACATCAATATGACGTGGCTAAGTCGCCCGTCCACGCAGGTTTACAATGCCGCGGCCGACTCATCTGTCTGTGCCGCCTTTGAAAGCCGCGGTCGTCTTTGCTGTCCGTCTCTCACGGCCTGGTCTACATCAACATACCGGGCCGCACCTGTCTGCATGAGCTGTTTATTGGGTATGAGCAAGGCACAACTTGGGTAGCCCAGTTTTCTTTCAAATTGGAGACAAATTATCATCAACCATCGTTTGCACTGGATGGTTCAATGGGCAGGCGCACAAGTCGCCGCAACTACAGTTTTGATTAACTTCAAATCGCCAGTTAGAAGGAACCATTGGCCGAGTTGCTGACACGGCTCATATGGCATCATTTACAACCCGCCACAATCACCTCAACCTTCTATGGATTCACATTGTGCTATCAACACCAATGATATACAAGTTACGCCGGTTTATATCACGGTAAAATATGGAGAATCTCAAGCCAACTCCTCGAGTCACCTTGAGACTTGGGGGCTACAATGATATGACTTAGCAAACGTTGCCGGTTTTCAGTGAAGTCAAGAACCCCAATACGTTGGAGGGAAAGATAACCCGGTCCCAGATTCACATCGTGCTGTTAGAAGATTTCCGGATTAGAAAGTATATGACAGTTACAAAATCCCGGCTCAATGAAGAAGTTTCGGGTCATCAGAAAAGGATTCCGGTTTACAATCCGGTACAAGGGAAATTTGTTCTCTGACAAAGCTCTGAAGCTCTCAAATCCGGTTTAAGAATTTCCGGTTCAAAAAGAAATTAACTTCTCGCAAGTTCGAGTTTAAAGGCCGTCAGAAAATTTCCGGCTAAAAATGAAGATTCCGGTTTAAAATCCGGTTCAAGGGAAAGATGTCTCCCACAAAGCTTTGAAGCTCTCAATATCTGGTTCAAGATCCCGGTTCAAAGAAGAATTTATCTCTTGCAAAAAGTTAAAAATTGCCGAAGAGGACCTGCTGCCACAATGCGCGGTTCAAACATGGGTATCCCGGCTTACTGGCCTGACATATTATTGATCACATGGGGGCGTCTGCTTCATAAAGCGGGGTCTCTGTTCTTTTACATCATGCGTGGTTACACGGAGTTGTTCTGTCTTAAAGCGGCCTCCGGTTTACGCCTTGAAAATTTTATAAACATCACTTGGGGGCTTGGTCGTGTCCGAACCGATGCAATACCTTTTGATAGGCGAAAGCCACCAGATCACTTGGGGACATGGTCAAGTCTGAACCAGTCACGCCTCTTCATCGGCCTAAGGCCATAGAATCACTTGGGGGCTTGGTCGAACCCAAACCATTGCCACGCCTCTTGATCGGCATAATGCCACAGTTTCATTTGGGGACCTGGCTGACTTGAACCATAGCTACACCATTGGGGAGCTTGGTCGTGTCCGACCATGGTAACACCATCTGATCGGCTCAATAAGCCTCTTTTTGCAAATGGTTTTATCATTGCCTTTGCTTCAATATTTTCCTTGATAACTGTTTCTTTTATTTTTGTTGCGTTTTTAAATTGACAATTCTTGAACCGGTTCGACTGTCAAATTACAAATTGACGGAACACGGTCAAATCTTAATCTGGAGGCTATCTGCCCGGTTTGATTTTCTGTTACCACCTATTATGGAGTAAACCGGTGTTTATCAACCCAGCTCGGCTTTCAACTACAAGTTGTCAGTACACGATCAAGTTATAATCCGGAGATTATCAGCCCGGTCTGGTTTGACTACGAGTCGCCAGTATTATATGTGGTTAAACCGGCGTTTATCACAACCCGGCACGGTTTTATCATAAACGGGCACAATATGGAAGGAGTTATCAGTATTCAAGATTTGGGTTATCACCCTTACTAAAAAAGTTGGTAAACCAACGATGTGATTCAATGTCACAGGTATGATCTATTTCATATTTTATTATTCTTAAGTGCAGCCTTGGTTATAAACCCGGGTTATATGTTGGGCATTATGACCCGTCCGGCGGTAAACCGCCAGGACACTTTAAACTTGTTGTATGCAGAAACAGGTTTGTTAAACCGGCCTGGCTTTGGACTATAAATCGCCAGTATATATATATTTGGATTGCGCCATTGGAATCATGCGCTTATAAATCATTGGGTTATATTATTCAAATAGCCAAACTTGGCTGAATTTTCATTATGATATTGAATGAATAAGGTTTTCATCGGATTATATTATCTTGAATAGCCAACATGGCTGGATTTTTATGGTTATTAATAACCGGTATTATCGAGTTTTCAAAGTCGCTTTAGCGCAATGGCTACTATTTTATCAAAGGATATGATTTATTCTACAATGGAAGGAATAGTCCCGAGTCGCTGCAGGCTTACAACCCGGCACTTGGGGGCTACATTATTCAAATTGAGATTACATGCAAGTCTCATGTCGCTGCAAGCATGCACCATGACACTTGGGGGCTAATACAAAGTCATTTTTACTAGTCGTATTGAAGACCCGACTCATCATATTATAATGAGCCGACCCTTGGGGGCTACCAATTGCTCCTGTCAACAATTCAAGGTACACAAGTTTTCGTCCATAACATTGAAAGATCCATTGCTCAGTTGGTAAAGCACAAAGACTGTTAACATTGTGGACGTGGGTTCAAGCCCTACGATGGATGCTACATTATAAGATGTTATTTTCGTTGAAGTATATATCAAGTCCCGGTTCAATATTATCTTACTAAGCCGGCCCTTGGGGGCTACACATCACTGCTAAAATGTACATTATTATATTTACAAAGTTCCTGCTCATTATTGCATAATGACCCGGTCCTTGGGGGTTACACTGATTGAAGTTTTTATAAGCAAATTACAAGTCCCAGGTTGCTGCAAGCATGACAACCCGGCACTTGGGGGCTACATATATGGAGTATTCAGTTTATATGATTGAGATGACCTAATCGGATTTCTTCAAGGTTGAAACACTTATTGGAGCAAATCTTAAGTTATCATTATGTTCTCCTCTTAAGACTTGGGGGCTACAGGTATTATGCATATAAAGGAGGAACATCTTCATTTTATCAGTTTTGAGCAAATCAGGAAGATCAATTACATGACCCGATGTCGACAACAATTATGACCCGGTGCCATCAATATTTATAAACCGGCCATTTTGGTAATATTAAACCGGCAAGTTTTACATCTTCAAACCGACTGAATATCAGAAAAGTATTTTCAGACCAATATTTCTTAAACCGGCGCTTTGGGAGCTGAGTCAAAGGAGTTATTCTTCACAATATTTCTCGGTGACAAACCAATGTCGGCAAATTGATTTTGAAGCTGGTCTGTTGACCCGGATTTCCCAGAAGGAGGAAATAACAAGGACTTAAGGATGATCAGGTACTGGTTTACAAAAATTCTTAACCCGGAGCATAACCTGTCAAATTTGTTCTTGTGTTTATTTTGCAGCATAAGTTTACCATGAGTAAATCCAAGCTAAACTTGGGGGCTAATGTCGGGGATATACCCCGCGGCGTAAACCGGCCGGACGTGTAACCCGGCCGGACTAGGCGTTTCATTGGTAAACCGCCAGAGGATTGGCGGTTTACGTGATTGGCGGTTTACATGTCTGGCGGTTTACGTGTCTGGCGGTTCACTGGTATGACGATTCACGAGCCTGAAGACTCATTGGTGACCCAGCGCATGTTCCAGACGGATGACAAGGCCCAAGGCCCAGCATGCCGATTTATGTTAATGGTGGGCCGGTTTAAGAGGAAAGGCATGAGGAACATTATCTTACAAGGAGCTAAGACCTGGACTTGTATCCGGTTTGTATTAAGATAGATTAGTCCTAATCCTAATAGGACTCTACATGTAATCCGCCCCTCCAACATATATAAGGAGGGGCAGGGCTCCTCAAAAGGGGACAAGATTCACAAGTTCCACAGGTTGGACAAGTTAGGTTTAGACAATAGCTCTCTAGATAGAGCACTCTTGTAACCATGATCATGAACATCAATATCAATGAAGCAGGATGTAGGCTTTTACCTCCACCGTGAGGGGCCGAACCTGGATAAAACATCGCGTCTCTTGTCCCGCTTAACCCCTCTCAAGCTACCACATAGATGCGTTGGCCTCGCGACTAAGTCCTGACACTAAGGACATCTGTTGTGACAGTTCCACGACAGTTGGCGCCCACCATGGGGCCTGCGCACGGTGGTGTTGAGTTCTTGGAGGGCGCTATCTCAGGGATCAAGAAGCTCCGTCCGGCTCAATGAAAAAGTTCCGATCGGTTTGTCGGAGAGTTCCAGCCAGCTTGCCGAAAAAGTTCCGTCAGGCTCATCGAAACGTTCCGCCGGTTCGTCGGAAATTTCCGGCCGGATCATTGAAAAGTTCCGACCGTTTTGACGAAAGGTTCTGTCTGAATCATCAAAAAGTTCCGAACGCCTCGACAAAAAGTTCAATCCGAATCGCCGAAGGGTTCCAGCCGCATCGCCGAAAGGTTCTGTCCGAGTCGTCAAAGTGTTCCGACTTCGGCTACAGAAAAGTTCCAAATTATCAAATACTTCCGGATTAGCAAAAAGTTCCGGCCGGATTATCAAGAGGTCCAGCTCAAAACATTCTGGATTATCAAAATTTCCGGTTGGATTATTAAGAGGTTCTGGTTCAAAGGTTCGGATTATCAAAAGTTTCGACCGGGTTAAACAGAGGTTCTAGCTCAAAAGGTTCCGGATTATTAAAAATTCCGGTTGGATTATCAAGAGGTTCCAGTTCAAAAGTTCCGGATTATCAAAAGTTCCAGCCGGATTATCAAGAAACTCCGGTTCCAAAAATTCCGGTTCAAAAAATTCTGGCCGGGTTATGTGGAGACCTCAGGCATTACAAGAAACAGAACCAATCAACTCTTTTGTCAAAACAAAAGCAGCACTATGCATTATTCGGCGCCAGCGTCCGGCAAAAAATACCAGGTGCTATCGTTTCTATGTATTTTATCAGTACATGTTAATTCATCTGACAACAATTACTCTGGCCTGTAATATTTTTACGCAGGGCAACTATTAAAAGAAAAAGGGGTGGTGTTATATCACGGATGCACGTTCGGCTGTATCGCACGGCTTCACGGACAGGGTGTCGCGGTCCGGTTTACGTCAACGTACTGGCTGACTCGCCCGTCTGCACCACCTTACAGCACCACGGACGACTCGCTCGTCCGCCATGGCCACCGGTTCATGCGTCCACGCCAGCTTACAACGTGGAGGACAACTTGCTCGGCCGCCCCAGATTACAACGCCGGGCCGACTCATCTGTCTGCTCCTACGGTTAACTCGGCCGTGATTAATTTTAGCATCATTGTGGTGATCATCAACTCGATGGCGGATAATTTCTGGCCTAGCACATCAGGTGATATCCATCTAAAATATATTTTATTAGCACATATTATTTTTGTCAAAGAACAGTTTACCTGTGCCTTGGTCTGCAATATTGTTTATGCAGGACAATTGTTCATTGCAAAAGCTATGGCTGTGTCATGGATGTATAAACTCGCGCAACCATTATGAATGCGCTAGTATCTTACCATGCCATCAAGCTCGGTGAATATATGTGCAAACTGCCATTACAGTAGCGGTGCTTAGGCGAAGCCCTGCGTCGATAGAACATCATCATCGTCATGACGCCGTCATGCTGACGAAACTCTCCCTTAACATTCGGCTGGATAGGAGTTCGAGGGACGTCATCGGGCTGAACGTGTGCTGAACTCGGAGGTGCCGTACGTTCGGTACTTGATCGGTCGGATCGTGAAGACATCCGACTACATCAACCGTGTTGTGCTAACGCTTCCGCTTTCGGTCTACGAGGGTACGTGGACAACACTCTCCCCACTCGTTGCTATGCATCACCATGATCTTGTGTGTGCGTATGAATTTTTTTGAAATTACTACGTTCCCCAACAGTGGTATCAGAGCCAAGTTTTATCTGTAGATGTCATATGCATGAGTAGAACACAAGTGAGTTGTGGGAGATATAAGTCATACTGCTTACCAGCATGTCATACTTTGGTTCAGCGGTATTGTTGGATGAAGCGGCCCGGACCGACATTACGCGTACGCTTACGTGAGACTGGTTCTACCGACGTGCTTTGCACACAGGTGGCTGGCGGGAGTCAGTTTCTCCAACTTTAGTTGAACCGAGTGTGGCTACGCCCGGTCCTTGCGAAGGTTAAAACAACACCAACTTGACAAACTATCGTTGTGGTTTTGATGCGTAGGTAAGAATGGTTCTTGCTAAGCCCAGTAGCAGTCACGTAAAACTTGCAACAACAAAGTAGAGGACGTCTAACTTGTTTTTGCAGGGCATGTTGTGATGTGATATGGTCAAGACATGATGCTAAATTTTATTTTATGAGATGATCATGTTTTGTAACCGAGTTATCGGCAACTGGCAGGAGCCATATGGTTGTCGCTTTATTGTATGCAATGCAATCACCCTGTAAAGCTTTACTTTATCACTAAGCGGTAGCGGTAGTCGTAGAAGCATAAGATTGGCGAGACGACAACGATGCGACGATGGAGATCAAGGTGTCGTGCCGGTGATGATGGTGATCATGACGGTGCTTCGGAGATGGAGATCACAAGCACAAGATGATGATGGACATATCATATCACTTATATTGATTGCATGTGATGTTTATCTTTTATGCATCTTATCTTGCTTTGATTGACGGTAGCATTATAAGATGATCTCTCACTAAATTTCAAGATAAAAGTGTTCTCCCTGAGTATGCACCGTTGCCAAAGTTTGTCGTGCCATACGCCACATGATGATCGGGTGTGATAAGCTCTACGTCCATCTACAACGGGTGCAAGCCAGTTTTGCACACGCAGAATACTCAGGTTAAACTTAACGAGCCTAGCATATGCAGATATGGCCTCGGAACACTGATACCGAAAGGTCGAGCATGAATCATAAAGTAGATATGATCAACATAGTGATGTTCACCATTGAAAACTACCATTTCACGTGATGATCAGTAATGGTTTAGTTGATTTGGATCACGTGATCGCTTAGAGGATTAGAGGGATGTCTATCTAAGTGGGAGTCCTTAAGTAATATGATTAATTGAACTTAAATTTATCATGAACTTAGTACCTGATAGTATCTTGCTTGTCTATGTTGATTGTAGATAGATGGCCCGTGCTGTTGTTCCGTTGAATTTTAATGCGTTCCTAGAGAAAGCAAAGTTGAAAGATGATGGTAGCAATTACACGGAATGGGTCCGTAACTTGAGGATTATCCTCATTACTGCACAGAAGAATTACATCCTGGAAGCACCGCTGGGTGCCAGGCCTGCTGTAGATGCAACTCGCGATGTTAAGAACGTCTGGCAAAGCAAAGCTGATGACTACTCGGTAGTTCAGTGTGCCATGCTTTACGGCTTAGAACCGGGACTTCAATGACGTTTTGAACGTCATGGAGCATATGAGATGTTCCAGGAGTTGAAGTTAATATTTCAAGCAAATGCCCGGATTGAGAGATATGAAGTCTCCAATAAGTTCTACAGCTGCAAGATGGAGGAGAATAGTTCTGTCAGTGAGCATATACTCAAAATGTGTGGGTATAAAAATCACTTGATTCAACTAGGAGTTAATCTTCCGAATGATAGCGTCATTGACAGAATTCTTCAATCACTGCCACCAAGCTACAAGAGCTTCGTGATGAACTATAACATGCAAGGGATGGATAAGACGATTCCCGAGCTCTTCGCAATGCTAAAGACTGCGGATGTAGAAACCAAGAAGGAGCATCAAGTGTTGATGGTCAATAAGACCACCAGTTTCAAGAAAAAGGGCAAAGGGAAGAAGAAGGGGAACTTCAAGAAGAACAGCAAGCAAGTTGCTGCTCAAGAGAAGAAACCCAAGTCTGGACCTAAGCCTGAAACTGAGTGCTTCTACTGCAAGCAGACTGGTCACTGGAAGTGGAACTGCCCAAGTATTTGGCGGATAAGAAGGATGGCAAGGTGAACAAAGGAATATGTGATATACATGTTATTCATGTGTACCTTACCAGAGCTCGCAGTAGCACCTGGGTCTTTGATACTTGTTCTGTTGCTAATATTTGCAACTCGAAACAGGGACTACAGATTAAGCGAACACTGGCCAAGGACGAGGTGATGATGCGCGTGGGAAACGGTTCCAAAGTTGATGTGATCGCCGTCCGCACGCTACCTCTACATCTACCTTCGGGATGAGTATTAGACCTAAATAATTGTTATTTGGTGCCAGCATTGAGCATGAACATTATATCTGGATCTTGTTTGATGCGACATGGTTATTCATTTAAATCAGAGAATAATGGTTGTTCTATTTATATGGGTAATATCCTTTATGGTCATGCACCCTTGAAGAGTGCTCTATTTTTGATGAATCTCGATAGTAGTGATACACATATTCATATTGTTGAAGCCAAAAGATGAAGAGTTGATAATGATAGTGCAACTTATTTGTGGCACTGCCGTTTAAGTCATATCGGTGTAAAGCGCATGAAGAAACTCCATACTGATGGACTTTTGGAACCACTTGATTATGAATCACTTGGTACTTGCGAACCGTGCTTCATGGGCAAGATGACTAAAATGCCGTTCTCCGGTACTATGGAGAGAGCAACAGATTTGTTAGAAATCATACATACCGATGTATGTGGTCCGATAAATGTTGAGGCTCGCGGGGGATATCGTTATTTTCTCACCTTCACAGATGATTTTAGCAGATATGGGCATATCTACTTAATGAAACATAAGTCTGAAACATTTGAAAAGTTCAAAGAATTTCAGAGTGAAGTTGAAAATCATCGTAACAAGAAAATAAAGTTTCTACGATCTGATCGTGGAGGAGAATATTTGAGTTACGAGTTTGGTCTACATTTGAAACAATGCGGAATAGTTTCGCAACTCACGCCACCCGGAACACCACAACGTAATGGTGTGTTCGAACGTCGTAATCATACTTTACTAGATATGGTGCGATCTATGATGTCTCTTACTGATTTACCGCTATCGTTTTGGGGTTATGCTTTAGAGACGGTTGCATTCACGTTAAATAGGGCACCATCGAAATCCGTTGAGACGACGCCTTATGAACTGTGGTTTGGTAAGAAACCAAAATTGTCGTTTCTTAAAGTTTGGGGCTGCGATGCTTATGTGAAAAAGCTTCAACCTGATAAGCTCGAACCCAAATCGGAGAAATGTATCTTCATAGGATACCCAAAGGAGACTGTTGGGTACACCTTTTATCACAGATCTGAAGGCAAAACATTCATTTCTAAGAATGGATCCTTTCTAGAGAAGGAGTTTCTCTCGAAATAAGTGAGTGCGAGGAAAGTAGAACTTGATTAGGTAACTATACCTGCTCCCTTATTGGAAAGTAGTTCATCATAGAAACCGGTTCTTGTGACGCCTACACCAATTAGTGAGCAAGTTAATCATGATGATCATGGAACTTCAGATCAAGTTGTTACTGAACCTCGTAGGTCAACCAGAGTAAGATCCGCACCAGAGTGCTACGGTAATCCTGTTCTGGAGGTTATGTTACTAGACCATGATGAACCTACGAACTATGAAGAAGCGATGGTGAGCCCAGATTCCGCAAAATGGCTTGAGGCCATGAAATCTGAGATGGGATCCATGTATGAGAACAAAGTGTGGACTTTGGTTGACTTTCCCAATGATCGGCAAGCCATTGAAAATAAATGGATCTTCAAGAAGAAGACTGACGCTGACGGTAATGTTATTGTCTATAAAGATCGACGTGTTGCAAAAGGTTTTCGACAAGATCAAGGGATTGACTATGATGAGACTTTCTCACCAGTAGCGATGCTTAAGTCTGTCCGAATCATGTTATCAATTGCCGCATTTTATGACTATGAATTTTGGCAAATGGATATCAAAACTGCATTCCTAAATGGATTTCTGGAAAAAGAGTTGTATATGATGCAACCAGAACATTTTGTCGATCCAAAGGGAGCTAACAAAGTGTGCAAGCTCTAGCGATCCATTTATGGACTGGTGCAAGCCTCTCAGAGTTGGAATAAACGCTTTGATAGTGTGATCAAAGCATTTGGTTTTGTACAGACTTTTGGAGAAGCCTGTATTTACAAGAAAGTGAGTGGGAGCTCTGTAGCATTTCTGATATTATATGTGGATGACATATTGTTGATTAGAAATGATATAGAATTTCTGGATAGCATAAAGGGATACTTGAATAAAAGTTTTTCAATGAAAGACCTCGATGAAGCTGCTTATATATTGGGTATCAAGATCTATAGAGATAGATCAAGACGCTTAATTGGACTTTCACAAAGCACATACCTTGACAAAGTTTTGAAGAAGTTCAAAATGGATCAAACAAAGAAAGGGTTCTTGCCTGTGTTACAAGGTGTGAATTTGAGTAAGACTCAATGCCCGACCACTGTAGAAGATAGAGAGAAAATGAAAGATGTTCCCTATGCTTCAGCCATAGGCTCTATCATGTATGCAATGCTGTGTACCAGACCTAATGTGTGCCTTGCTATAATTCTAGCAGGGAGGTACCAAAGTAATCCAGGAGTGGATCACTGTACAACGGTCAAGAACATACTGAAATACCTGAAAAGGACTAAGGATATGTTTCTCGTTTACGGAGGTGACAAAGAGCTAGTTGTAAATGGTTACGTTGATGCAAGCTTTGACATTGATCCGGATGATTCTAAATGACAAACTAGATACGTGTTTACATTGAACGGTGGAGCTGTCAGTTGGTGCAGTTCTAAACAAAGCGTCGTGGCGGGATCTACGTGTGAAGCGGAGTACATAGCTACTTCGGAAGCAGCAAATGAAGGAGTTTGGATGAAGGAGTTCATATCTGATCTAGGTGTCATACCTAGTGCATCGGGTCCAATGAAATTCTTTTGTGACAATACTAGTGCAATTGCTTTGGCGAAGGAATCCAGTTTTCACAAGAGAACCAAGCACATAAAGAGACGCTTCAATTCCATCCGGGATCTAGTCCAGGTGGGAGACATAGAAATTTGCAATATACATACGGATCTGAATGTTGCAGACCCGTTGACTAAGCCTCTTCCACGAGCAAAACATGATCAGCACCAAGGCTCCATGGGTGTTATAATCATTACTGTATAATCTAGATTATTGACTCTAGTGCAAGTGGGAGACTGAAGGAAATATGCCCTAGAGGCAATAATAAAGTTATTATTTATTTCCTTATATCATGATAAATGTTTATTATTCATGCTAGAATTGTATTAACCGGAAACATAATACTTGTGTGAATACATAAACAAACAGAATGTCACTAGTATGCCTCTACTTGACTAGCTCGTTGATCGAAGATGGTCATTTGATTAACGGGATCAAATCATTAGGAGAATGATGTGATTGACTTGACCCATTCCATTAGCTTAGCACTCGATCATTTAGTATGTTGTTATTGCTTTCTTCATGACTTATACATGTTCCTATGACAATGAGATTATGCAACTCCGGTTTACCGGAGGAACGCTTTGTGTGCTACCAAACATCACAACGTAATTGGGTGATTATAAAGGTGCTCTACAGGTGTCTCCGAAGGTACTTGTTGGGTTGGCGTATTTCGAGATTAGGATTTGTCACTCCGATTGTCGGAGAGGTATCTCTGGGCCCTCTCGGTAATACACATCACTTAAAGCCTTGCAAGCATTGCAACTAATGATTTAGTTGCGGGATGATGTATTACAGAACGAGTAAAGAGACTTGCCGGTAACGAGATTGAACTAGGTATTGAGATACCAACGGTCGAATCTCGGGCAAGTAACATACCGATGACAAAGGGAACAACATATGTTGTTATGCGGTCTAACCATAAAGATCTTTGTAGAATATGTGGGAGACAACATGAGCATCCAGGTTCCGCTATTGGTTATTGACCGGAGACATGTCTCGGTCATGTCTACATAGTTCTCGAACCCGTAGGGTCTGCACGCTTAATGTTACGATGATAGTTATATTATGAGTTTATATATTTTGATGTACCGAAGGTTGTTCGGAGTCCCGGATATGATCACGGACATGACGAGGAGTCTCAAAATGGTCGAGACATGAAGATTGATATATTGGAAGCCTATATTTGGATATCGGAAGTGTTCCGGGTGAAATCGGGATTTTACCGGAATACTAGAGGGGTTATGGGAACCCCCCCGGGGGTTAATGGGCCATAATGGGCCTTAGTGGAGAAGAAGAGAGGCGGCCAGGGCAAGGGCCGCGCGCCCCCCCTTTCCTTCTTCTCCTCCACCTCTTTCCCCCTCTTCTCCTAATCCAACAAGGAAAAGGGAGCGAGTCCTACTCCCGGTGGGAGTAGGACTCCTCCTGGCGCGCCCCTCCTGGCCGGCCGCACATCCCCCCCTTGCTCCTTTATATACAGGGGCAGGGGGTACCCTGGAGACACAAAAATTGATCGTTTGATCTTTTAGCCGTGTGCGGTGCCCCCCCTCCACCATAGTCCACCTAGATAATACTGTAGCGGTGCTTAGGCGAAGCCCTGCGTCGGTAGAACCTCATCATCGTCACCACGCCGTCGTGCTGACGAAACTCTCCCTCAACACTCGGCTGGATCAGAGTTCGAGGGACGTCATCAGGATGAATGTGTGCTGAACTCGGAGGTGTCGTACGTTCGGTACTTGATCGGTCAGATCATGAAGACGTACGACTACATCAACCACGTTGTGCTAACGCTTCCGCTTTCGGTCTATGAGGGTACGTGGACAACACTCTCCCCTCTCGTTGCTATGCATCACCATGATCTTGCGTGTGCGTAGGAAATTTTTTGAAATTACTACGTTCCCCAACATCTACCTCCCCAGCCTTTAGCATTGCGAAGAGCTCGGGGATTTTCTTATCCATCCCTTGCATATTATAGTTCATCACGAAGCTCTTGTAGCTTGGTGGCAATGATTGAAGAACTCTGTCAATGACACTATCATCAGGAAGATTAACTCTCAGCTGAGTCAAGTGGTTGTGGTACCTAGACATTCTGAGTATATGTTTACTGACAGAACTATTCTCCTCCATTTTGCAGCTGTAGAACTTATTGGAGACTTCAGATCTCTCAATCCGGGCATTTTCTTGAAATTGTAACTTCAACTCCTGGGACATCTCATATGCTCCATGACATTCAAAATGTCGTTGAAGTCCCGGTTCTAAGCCGTAAAGCTTGGCACACCGAACTATCGAGTAGTCATCAGCTTTGCTCTGCCAGACGTTCATAACATCTGGTGTTGCTCCTGCAGTGGGTTTATCACCTAGCGGTGCTTCCAGGACGTAATTCTTCTGTGCAGCAATGAGGATAATCCTCAAGTTACGGACCCAGTCAGTGTAATTGCTACCATCATCTTTCAACTTAGCTTTCTCTAGGAACAAATTAAAATTCAACGGAACAACAGCACAGGCCATCTATCTACAACAACATAGACATGCAAAATACTATCAGGTACTAAGTTCATGATAAATTAAAGTTCAATTAATCATATTACTTAAGAACTCCCACTTAGATAGATATCCCTCTAATCAGCTAAGTGATCACGTGATCCATATCAACTAAACCATGTCCGATCATCACGTGAGATGGAGTAGTTTTCAATGGTGAACATTGAAGGAAATATGCCCTAGAGGCAATAATGAAGTTATTGTTTATTTTCATATAATGATAAATGTTTATTATTCATGCTAGAATTGTATTAACCGAAAACTTAGTACATGTGTGAATACATAGACAAATAGAGTGTCACTAGTATGCCTCTACTTGACTAGCTCGTTGAATCAAAGATGGTTAAGTTTCCTAGCCATAGACATTAATTGTCATTTGATTAACAGGATCACATCATTAGAGAATGATATGATTGACTTGACCCATTCCGTTAGCTTAGCATTTGATCGTTTAGTATATTGCTATTGCTTTCTTCATGACTTATACATGTTCCTATGACTATGAGATTATGCAACCCCCGAATACCGCAGGAACACTTTGTGTGCTACCAAATGTCACAACATAACTGGGGTATTATAAAGGTGCTCTACAGGTGTATCCAATGGTACTTGTTGAGTTGGCATAGATCGAGACTAGGGTTTGTCACTCCGATTGTCGGAGGTATATCTCTGGGCCCTCTCGGTAATGCACATCACTATAAGCCTTGCAAGCATTGTTACTAATGAGTTAGTTGCGGGATGTATTACATAACGAGTAAAGAGACTTGTCGGCAACGAGATTGAACTAGGTATTAATATACCGACGATCGAATCTCGGGCAAGTAACATACCGATGACAAAGGGAACAACGTATGTTGTTATGTGGCTGGACCGATAAAGATCTTCGTAGAATATGTAGGAACCAATATGAGCATCCAGGTTCCGCTATTGGTTATTGACCGGAGACGTGTTTTGGTCATTTCTACATAGTTCTCGAACCCGTACGGTCCGCACGCTTAACGTTCGGTGACGATCAGTATTATGAGTTTATGTGATTTGATGTACCTAAGGTAGTTCGGAGTCCCGGATGAAATCGGGGACATGACAAGGAGTCTCGAAATTGTCGAGACATAAAGATCGATATATTGGACGACTATATTCGGATATCGGAAAGGTTCCGAGTGATTCGGGTATTTTTCAGAGTACTGGAGAGTTATGGAAATACGGGGAAGAAGTATTGGGCCTCATGGGCCAGGTGGTGGAAGAGAGTAGGCAGGGCGCGCGCCCCCCTAGCCCAAACCGAATTGGACTAGGGGGCCAACCCCCTTTCCTCCTTTCCTCCCTCTCCTTCTTTCTCCCCTTCCCCCTTCCTTTCCTCCTCCTAGTAGGAGTAGGAAAGGGGGGTCCTACTCCTACTAGGAGGAGGACTCCTCCTCCTGGCGCGCCCTAGGAGGGCTGGCCGGCCTCCCCCCTTGCTCCTTTATATACGGGGGCAGGGGGCACCCTAGAGCACACAAGTTGATCATTGATCCATTAGCCGTGTGCGGTGCCCCCCTCCACCATAATCCACCTCGATCATATCGTAGCGATAGATGCTTAGGAGAAGCCCTGTGTCGGTAGCAACATCATCACCGTCATCACGCCGTCGTGCTAACGAAACTCTCCCATGAAGCTCTGCTGGATCGGAGTTCGTGGGACGTCATCAAATTGAACATGTGCTGAACTCGGAGGTGCCGTGTGTTCGGTACTTGGATCGGCCGGATCGTGAAAACGTTCGACTACATCAACCGTGTTCTCATAACGCTTCCGCTTACGGTCTATGAGGGTACATGGACGATACTCTTCCCTCTCGTTGCTATGCATCACCATGATCTTGCGTGTGCGTAGGAAAATTTTGAAATTACTGTGTTCCCCAATAGCGGCATCCGAGCTAGGTGTATGCGTAGATGTTATATGCATGAGTAGAACACAAAGGAGTTGTGGGCGTGGGTATATACATATTGCTTGCCGTCACTAGTTGATTCTTGATTCAGTGGCATTGTTGGATGAAGCGGCCCAGACCGACATTACGCGTACGCTTACGCAAGACTTGTTCTACCGCCGTGATTCACACACAGGTGGCTAGTGGGTGTCTTTTTCTCCAACTTTAGTTGAATCAGTTTCAATGAACATGGTTCTTTCTGAAGAACGGTTCTTGCTCAGCCCATAGCAGCCACGTAAAACTTGCAACTACAAAGTAGAGGACGTCTAACTTGTTTTTGCAGGGCATGTTGTGATGTGATATGGTAAAGACATGATGAGATATAAATTGTTGTATGAGATGATCATGTTTTGTTGAAGTTATCGGCAACTGGCATAAGCCTTATGGTTGTCTCTTTATTGCATAAGATGCATGCGCAAATAATTGCTTTACTTTATCGCTATGCGATTGCAATAGTTGCAAGAGCAATAGTTGGCGAGACGACCATGTGACGACACGTTGATAGAGATCAAGATGATGGAGATCATGGTGTCATGCCGGTGGCGCTAGAGATCATGACGGTACTTTGGAGATGGAGATCAAAGGCGCAAGATGATCACGGCCATATCATGTCACATATTTTGATTGCATGTGATGTTTATCCTTTATGCATCTTATTTTGATTAGTTCAGCGGTAGCATTATAAGATGATCCCTCACTAAATTTCAAGGTACAAGTGTTCTCCCTAAGTATGCACCGTTGCCAAAGTTCGTCGTGCCAAGACACCACGTGATGATCGGGTGTGATAAGCTTTACGTTCACATACAACGGGTGCAAGCCAGTTTTGCACATGCATAAATACTCGGGTTAAACTTGACGAGCCTAGCATATGCAGATATGGCCTCGGAACACTGAGACCGAAAGGTCGGGAGTGAATCATATAGTAGATATGATCAACATAGTGATGTTCACCATTGAAAACTACTCCATCTCACGTGATGATCGGACATGGTTTAGTTAATATGGATCACGTGATCACTTAGATGATTAGAGGGATGTCTATCTAAGTGGGAGTTCTTTAGTAATTTGATTAAATTGAACTTTAATTTATCATGAACTTAGTCCTGATAGTATTTACATATATATGTTGTCGATCAATTGCTTGCGATGTAGCTCCCTATTTATTTTTGGTATGTTCCTAGAGAAAAATAAGTTGAAAGATGTTAGTAGCAATGATACGGACTAGCTCCGTGATCTGAGGGTTATCCTCATTGCTGCACAGAAGTATTATGTCCTTGATGCACCGCTAGGTGACGGACCTATTGCAGGAGCAGATATAGACATTATGAACGAAGCTCGGTATGATGACTACTTGATAGTTTAGTGAACCATGCTTTACGGCTTAGAACCGAGACGTCAAAAACGTTTTGAACGCCACGGAGCATATAAGATGTTCCAAGAGCTGAAATTGGTATTTTAGACTCATGCCCGAGTCGAGAGGTATGAGACCTCTGACAAGTACTTTGCCTACAAGATGGAGGAGAATAGCTCAACCAGTGAGCATGTGCTCAGATTGTCTGAGTACTACAATCACTTGAATCAAGTGGGAGTTAATATTCCAGATAAGATAGTGATTGACAGAGTTCCCTATTCACTATCACCAAGTTACTCGAACTTCGTGATGAAAGATAATATGCAAGGGATAACGAAAATGATTTCCAAGCTCTTCGTGATGCTGAAATCGATGAAGGTAGAAATCAAGAAAAGCATCAAGTGTTGATGGTTGAACAGACCACTAGTTTCAAGTAAAAGGGTAAGGGAAAGAAAGGGAACTTCAAGAATAATGGCAAGCAAGTTGCCACTCCCATGAAAAAGCGCAAAGCTAGACCCAAGCCTGAAACTGAGTGCTTCGACTGCAAAGGAAATGGTCACTGGAAGTGGAACTACCCTAGATACTTGGTGGATAAGAAGGATGGCAAAGTGAACAAAGGTATATTTGATATACATGATGTGTACTTTACTAGTGTTCATAGCAAAACCCTCGGTATTTGATACTGGTTCAGTTGCTAAAAGTAGTAACTCAAAACTTGAGTTGCAAAATAAACAAAAGACTAGTTGAGGGCGAGGTGATGATGTGTGTTGGAAGTGATTCCAAAGGTTGATAAGATCATGCTACCTCTTGAGCACTGCGTTGGATTTCCTTGAAGAGGAAAGGATGATGCAGCAAAGTAGCGTAAGTATTTCCCTCAGTTTTTGAGAACCAAGGTATCAATCCAGTAGGAGGCTACGCGCGAGTCCCTCGTACCTGCACAATACAAATAACTCCTCGCAACCAACGGGATAAAGGGTTGTCAATCCCTTCACGGTCACTTACGAGAGTGAGATATGATAGATATGATAAGATAATATTTTTGGTATTTTTGTGATAAAGATGCAAAGTAAAATAAAAGCAAAGGAAAAGGCAAAGGAAATAACTAAGTATTTGAAGATTAATATGATGAAGATAGACCCGGGGGCCATAGGTTTCACTAGTGGCTTCTCTCAAGAGCATAAGTATTTTACGGTGGGTGAACGAATTACTGTTGAGCAATTGATAGAATTGAGCATAGTTATGAGAATATCTAGGTATGATCATGTATATAGGCATCACGTCCGAGACAAGTAGACCGACTCCTGCCTGCATCTACTACTATTACTCCACTCATCGACCGCTATCCAGCATGCATCTAGAGTATTAAGTTCATGAAAACAGAGTAACGCCTTAAGCAAGATGACATGATGTAGAGGGATAAATTCATGCAATATGATAAAACCCCATCTTGTTATCCTCGATGGCAACAATACAATACGTGCCTTGCTGCCCCTACTGTCACTGGGAAAGGACACCAAAGATTGAACCCAAAGCTAAGCACTTCTCCCATTGTAAGAAAGATCAATCTAGTAGGCCAAACCAAACTCGTAATTCGAAGAGACTTGCAAAGATAGCCAATCATACATAAAAGAATTCAGAGAAGATTCAAATATTGTTCATAGATAATCTTGATCATAAACCCACAATTCATCGATCTCAACAAACACACCGCAAAAAGAAGATTACATCGAATAGATCTCCACAAGAGAGGGGGAGAACATTGTATTGAGATCCAAAAAGAGAGAAGAAGCCATCTAGCTAATAACTATGGACCCGCAGGTCTGAGGTAAAATACTCACACTTCATCGGAGAGGCTATGGTGTTGATGTAGAAGCCCTCCGTGATGGATGCACTAGTAGAAAAAGGACCTAATGTGAGACACATTAGTGCCGGTTTGATTTTAGCCCGGTACTAATGGTACCATTAGTGCCGGTTCGAACGGCTATGCATTAATGTCGGTTCGTGTTGAACCTTTAGTACCGGTTCGTGCCACGAACCAGTACTAAAGGGGTGATGGCAGGCTGGCGTCAGGCCGGGGCCCCACGACCACCTTTAGTACCGGTTCGTGTCACAAACCGGTACTAAAGGGCTAACCTTTAGTACCGGTACTAAAGGGGTCTAAACTATAGTGCCGGTTTGTGACACAAACCGGCACTATAGGGCAATTTTCAAACTCTACCCCCCCCCCCCCCCCGTGTGCCGCCATTTCAGTTCTGAAAAAATCAAAAGAAAATGATAAAAACTTCAAAAAATAAAATCCTTCGAGAGGTAGTTATATTACTACATCTACTAGTTAGGAAAATTTGAAAACTTAAATTTGGACATGTTTTGCAAAAAGTGTAGGGAAAATGTAAAATGGCTATAACTTTTGCATACGATGTCAGAAAAAACGTATAATATATCAAAAAATTCAGCACAAAAATCCGCATCCGATGGAGACCGCCTACGGCCTGTTTGCAATTTTTTAGAATCCTCAAATTCCAAAACGAAAAAAAGATATGGTCAAATTTCAGTTTTTTTAAAAAAATTGGTTAAATCTGGTCAAACTACTTATTCAAGAAGTATTAATGTTACTACATAATTATTCAAGAATATTAGTGTTACTAAATAATTATCTCAATTTTTTAAATTTTGGTCAAATCTGGTCAAACTATGGTCAAACTGTGGTCAAACTATGGTCAAACTTATTCAAGAAATATTAGTGTTACTAAATAATTACTGTTTTTTAGAATAATAGTTTCAAACTCAAACGGTGAAATGTGTGACCTAATGCTCAAGCTAAACTGCTGAGGGTTAATAGGATTGACAGCTTACATTTGTCAGGAAAACAACAAGTGCAGACTTGGAATGTAGGGGGAATAGAACTCCGAAGTTAAGCATGCTCAGGCTGGGGGAGTGAGAGGATGGGTGACCGGCCGGGAAGTCAGGCGATTTGGAATGAGTGATCCACACTTGAGCAGTTAAGAGAGGTGATTAGAGACTAAATCATCAAATAATTCAGAAAAATTAAAAATCGAAAAAAAATCAAATTTTTTTTCCAAAATTTTCAAAAAAAACCTTTAGTACCGGTTGGTGACAGCAACCGGTACTAAAGGTCCCCCATACCAGGGTGCGAGCTCACGCCACGTGGTGGCACTTTAGCGCCGGTTCGTGCCGAACCGGTACTAAAGGGGGGGCCTTTAGTGCCCACCCTTTAGTGCCGGTTATGGAACCGGCATTAAAGGCCCTTATGAACCAGCGCTAAAGCTCCATTTTCTACTAGTGATGCCCCCTCCGGCGGAGCTCCAGAACAGGCCCCAAGATGGGATCTCGTGGATACATAAGGTTGCGGCGGTGGAATTAGGTTTTTAGCTCCGTTTCTGATCGTTTGGGGGTACATAGGTATATATAGGAGGAAGGAGTACGTCGGTGAAGCAACAGGGGGCCCACGAGGGTGGAGGGCGCGCCTGGGGGGGGGGGGGGGTAGGCGCGCCCCCTACCTCGTGGCTTCCTCCATTATTTCTTGACGTAGGGTCCAAGTCTCCTGGATCATGTTCATTCCGAAAATCACGTTCCCGAAGGTTTCATTCCGTTTGGACCCCATTTGATATTCCATTTCTGCGGAACTTTGAAATAGGCAAAAACAGCAATTCTGGGCTGGGCCTCCGATTAATAGGTTAGTCCCAAAAATAACATAAAAGTGGATAATAAAGCCCAATAATGTCCAAAACAGTAGATAATATAGCATAGAGCAATAAAAAATTATAGATACGTTGGAGACGTATCAAGCATCCCCAAGCTTAATTCCTGCTCGTCCTCGAGTAGGTAAATGATAAAAAAGATAATTTTGATGCGGAGTGCTACTTGGCATAATTTTAATGTAAATCTTCTTAATTGTGGTATGAATATTCAGATCCGAAAGATTCAAGATAAAAGTTCATATTGACATAAAAATAATAATACTTCAAGCATACTAACTAAGCAATTATGTCTTCTCAAAATAACATGGCCAAAGAAAGTTCATCCCTACAAAATCATATAGTTTAGTCATGCTCCATTTTCATCACACAAGAATGCTCTCATCATGCACAACCCCGATGACAAGCCAAGCAATTGTTTCATACTTTAGTAATCTCAAACCTATAAACATTGACGCAATATATGAGCGTAAGCCATGGACATAGCACTATGGGTGGAATAGAATATGATGATGGGTGTTATGTGGAGAAGACAAAAAGGAGAAAGTCTCACATCAACGAGGCTAATCAATGGGCTATGGAGATGCCCATCGATTGATGTTAATGCAAGGAGTAGGGATTGCCATGCAACGGATGCACTAGAGCTATAAATGTATGAAAGCTCAACAAAAGAAACTAAGTGGGTGTGCATCCAACTTGCTTGCTCACGAAGACCTAGGGCACTTGAGGAGGCCCATTATTGGAATATACAAGCCAAGTTCTATAATGAAAAATTCCCACTAGTATATGAATGTGACAAAACAAAAGACTCTCTATCATGAAGATTATGGTGCTTACTTTGAAGCACAAGTGTGGCAAAGGATAGTAGCATTGTCCCTTCTCTCTTTTTCTCTCTATTTTTTGGGCCTTCTCTTTTTTATGGCCTTTCTCTCCCCTTTTTTTAATTCCTCACTTGGGACAATGCTCTAGAAAATGATGATCATCACACTTCTATTTATTTACAACTCAATTATTACAACTTGATGCTAGAACAAAAGATGACTCTATATGAATGCCTCCGGCGGTGTACCGGGATATGCAATGAACCAAGAGTGACATGTATGAAAGAATTATGAATGGTGGCTTTGCCACAAATACTATGTCAACTACATGATCATGCTAAGCAATATGACAATGATGAATGTGTCATAATAAACGGAATGGTGGAAAGTTGCATGGCAATATATCTCGGAATGGCTATGGAAATGCCATAATAGGTAGGTATGGTGGCTGTTTTGAGGAAGATATAAGGAGGTTTATGTGTGAAAGAGCGTATCATATCACGGGGTTTGGATGCACCGGCGAAGTTTGCACCAACTCTCAATGTGAGAAAGGGCAATGCACGGTACCGAAGAGGCTAGCAATAATGGAAAGGTGAGAGTGCGTATAATCCATGGACTCAACATTAGTCATAAAGAACTCACATACTTATTGCAAAATCTACAAGTCATCAAAAACCAAGCACTACGCGCATGCTCCTAGGGGGATAGATTGGTAGGAAAAGACCATCGCTCGTCCCCGACCGCCACTCATAAGGAGGAAAATGAAAGAACACCTCATGTTTCAAATTTGTTACATAACGTTTACCATATGTGCATGCTATGGGACTTGCAAACTTCAACCTAAGCATTTATCAAATTCACAACTACTCAACTAGCACGACTTTGATATTATTACCTCCATATCTCAAAACAATCATCAAGCATCAAACTTCTCTTAGTATTCAAAACACTCATAAGAAGATTTTTACTAATCTTGAATACCTAGCATATTAGGATTATTTAAGCAAATTACCATGCTATTTAAGACTCTCAAAATAATCTAAGTGAAGCATGAGAGATCAACAGTTTCTATAAAACAAATCCACCACCGTGCTCTAAAAGATATAAGTGAAGTACTAGAGCAAAACTATATAACTAAAAAGATATAAGTGAAGCACATAGAGTATTCGAACAAATTCCAAATCATGTATGGCTCTCTCAAAAGGTGGGTACAACAAGGATGATTGTGGTAAACTAAAAATAAAAGACTCAAATCATACAAGACACTCCAAGCAAAACACATATCATGTGGTGAATAAAAATATAGCTCCAAGTAAAATTACCGATTGAAATAGACGAAAGAGGGGATGCCTTCCGGGGCATCCCCAAGCTTTGGCTTTTAGGTGTCCTTATATTATCTTGGGGGTGCGATGGGCATCCCCAATCTTAGGCTCTTGCCACTCCTTTTCCATAATCCATCAAATCTTTACCCAAAACTTGAAAACTTCACAACACAAAACTTAAAGTAGAAAATCTCGTGAGCTCCGTTAGCGAAAGAAAACAAAAGACCACTTCAAGGTACTGTAATGAACTCATTATTTATTTATATTTGTGTTAAAACTACTGTATTCCAACTTCTCTATGGTTTATAAACTATTTTACTAGCCATAGATTCATCAAAATAAGCAAACAACACACGCAAAACAGAATCTGTCAAAAACAGAACAGTCTGTAGTAATCTGTAACTAGCGCAATATCTGGAACCCCAAAAATTCTAAAATAAATTGCTGGACGTGAGGAATTTATGTATTAATCATATTCAAAAATAATTAACTAAATATCACTTCCCAAATAAAAATGTCAGCAGTTCTCGTGAGCGCTAAAGTTTCTGTTTTTTACAGCAAGATAACAAGACTTTCCCCAAGTCTTCCCATCGGTTCTACTTTGCACAAACACTAATTAAACACAAAAAACACAACCAAAACAGAGGCTAGGTAAATTATTTATTACTAAACAGGAGCAAAAATCAAGGAATAAAAATAAAATTGGGTTGCCTCCCAACAAGCGCTATCGTTTAACGCCCCTAGCTAGTCATAACAAGCAAGGATAGATCTAGGTATTGCCATCTTTGGTAGGCAATTTTTCAATGAGGCATCTACAATCTTTAGGAGTTTCTTTATTTTTATTAATTATCAAGCTTTTAGGCACAAGATCGAAAAATTCATTTGTAACAAATGGTTCCTTAATGATAGCAAAAAGATTGGGTTGAACACTTATAGATTTAAGATCCGCATTTTCCTTACTAGATGATTCACCCTTATTTTTAGGAACATACATAAGCTTGGCAACTTTAGTGGAGGAACTTGGAGTATTCTTTACGGAAGAAAAAGTGGTTCTGAAATTGGTAATAATATTCTCAAGTTTATCGATCCTAATGGAATCGTGATTTATTTTCTCATTAACTATGGGTACCTTTTCTTTAATATCTTTTAAAGTAACTCCTACTTTAGATCCATATTGAGAGATTCGGTTGTGGATCTTTTTATCCAAATTTTCAATTAACTCTAAGGTAGCAACCTTATTTTCAATAATTTCAAGCCTTTGCATTACATGCTCCAAAGTTAATATAGTTCCATTAACCAAAAGTGGGGGGGGGAGCCAAATAAATCTAACATAGCATTATAAGAATAAAAAGTATGGCTACCCAAAAAAATCCCTCCGGTAATAGTATCAAGAACATAACGGTGCCAAGGAGTAATGCCTACATAAAAATTGCAAAGGAGAATGGTAGTAGATTGCTTCCTAGTAGATTTATTTTGAGCATTGCAAATTCTATACCAAGCATATTTTATATTTTCACCCTCCCTTTTATTAAAAATTAGAATTTCATTCTTGGGAGACAACGGAGAAGATAGGGGACTAGCCAGAACGACAAGCAAGCAAACTAACACACAAGCAAACAAAAAGCAAGCGGACAAAAAGGGGAAAATAGAGAGGGGGATAGAGAGAGAGAGGGGGCATATAAAATGGCAAGGGTGAATTGGGGGGAGAGGAAAACGAGAGGCAACTAGCAAATAATGTAATGCGGGAGATAAGGGTATGTGATGGGTACTTGGTATGTTGACTTTTGCGTACACATCCCTGGCAACGGCGCCAGAAATCCTTCTTGCTACCTATTTTAGCACTGCGTTGGTTTTCCCCGAAGAGGAAGGGATGATGTAGCAAAGTAGTGTAAGTATTTCCCTCAGTTTTTGAGAACCAAGGTATCAATCCAGTAGGAGGCTATGCGCAAGTCCCTCGTACCTGCACAAAACAAATAAATCCTCGCAACCAACGCAAATAGGGGTTGTCAATCCCTATAGGGCCACTTACGAGAGTGAGATCTGATAGATATGATAAGATAATATTTTTGGTATTTTTATGATAAATATGCATAGTAAAATAAAAGCAAAGTAAATAACTAAGTAGTAGGAGATTGATATGATAAAGATAGAGCCGGGGGCCATAGGTTTCACTAGTGGCTTCTCTCGAGATCATAAGTATTCTATGGTGGGTGAACAAATTACTGTTGAGCAATTGACAGAATTGAGCATAGTTATGAGAATATCTAGGTATGATCATGTATATAGGCATCACGTCCGAGACAAGTAGACCGACTCCCGCCTGCATCTACTACTATTACTCCACTCATCGACCTTTATCCAGCATGCATCTAGAGTATTAAGTTCATGAAAACAGAGTAACGGCTTAAGCAAGATGACATGATGTAGAGGGATAAATTCATGCAATATGATAAAAACCCCATCTTGTTATCCTCGATGGCAACAATACAATACGTGCCATGCTTCCCCTACTGTCACTGGGAAAGGACACCGCAAGATTGAACCCAAAGCTAAGCACTTCTCCCATTGCAAGAAAGATCAATCTAGTAGGCCAAACCAAACTAATAATTCGAAGAGACTTGCAAAGATAACCAATCATACATAAAAGAATTCAGAGAAGATTCAAATATTGTTCATAGATAATCTTGATCATAAACCCACAATTCATCGGTCTCAACAAACACATGCTACCTCTTTTTGCACTGCGTTGGTTTTCCCCGAAGAGGAAGGGATGATGTAGCAAAGTAGCGTAAGTATTTCCCTCGATTTTTGAGAACCAAGGTATCAATCCAGTAGGAGGCTACGCGCAAGTCCCTCGTACCTGCACAAAACAAATAAATCCTCGCAACCAACACAAATAGGGGTTGCCAATCCCTATTGGGCCACTTATGAGAGTGAGATCTGATTGATATGATAAGATAATATTTCTGGTATTTTTATGATAAAGATGCAAAGTAAAATAAAAGCAAAGTAAATAACTAAGTAGTAGGAGATTGATATGATAAAGATAGACCCGGGGGCCATAGGTTTCACTAGTGGCTTCTCTCGAGAGCATAAGTATTCTATGGTGGGTGAACAAATTGCTGTTGAGCAATTGACAGAATTGAGCATAGTTATGAGAATATCTAGGTATGATCATGTATATAGGCATCACGTCCGAGACAAGTAGACCGACTCCCGCCTGCATCTACTACTATTACTCCACTCATCGACCTTTATCCAGCATGCATCTAGAGTATTAAGTTAAAAACAGAGTAACGCCTTAAGCAAGATGCCATGATGTAGAGGGATAGACTAATGCAATATGAAGAAAACCCCATCTTGTTATCCTCGATGGAAACAATACAATACATGCCTTGTTGCCCTTACTGTCACTGGGAAAGGACACCGCAAGATTGAACCCAAAGCTAAGCACTTCTCCCATTGCAAGAAAGATCAATCTAGTAGGCCAAACCAAACTGATAATTCGAAGAGACTTGCAAAGATAACCAATCATACATAAAAGAATTCATAGAAGATTCAAATATTATTCATAGATAGACTTGATCATAAACCCACAATTCATCGGTCTCAACAAACACACCGCAAAAAGAAGATTACATCGAATAGATCTCCACAAGAGAGGGGGAGAACATTGTATTGAGATCCAAAAAGAGAGAAGAAGCCATCTAGCTACTAACTATGGACCCGTAGGTCTGAAGTAAACTACTCACACTTCATCGGAGAGGCTATGGTGTTGATGTAGAAGCCCTCCGTGATCGATGCCCCCTCCGGCGGAGCTCCGGAACAGGTCCCAAGATGGGATCTCGTGGATACAGAAAGTTACGGCGGTGGAATTAGGGTTTTGGCTCCTCTTCTGGTCATTTGGGGGTACGTGGATATATATAGGAGGAAGAAGTACGTCGGTAGAGCAACAGGGGCCCCACGAGGGTGGAGGGCACGCCTGGGGGGGGGGGGGTAGGCGCGCCCCCCTACCTCGTGGGCTCATGTTACGTTTCTTGACATAGGGTCCAAGTCTCCTGAGTCTTATCTGATGAGAAAATCATGTTCCCGAAGGTTTCATTCCGTTTGGACTCCGTTTGATATTCCTTTTCTTCAAAACCCTAAAACTGGCAAAAAACAGCAATTCTGGGATGGGCCTCCGTTTAATAGGTTAGTCCCAAAAATAATATAAAAGTGGATAATAAAGCCCAATAATGTCCAAAACAGTAGATAATATAGCATGGAGCAATCAAAAATTATAGATACGTTGGAGACGTATCAAGCATCCCCAAGCTTAATTCCTGCTCGTCCTCGGTAGGTAAATGATAAAAACAGAATTTTTGATGCGGAGTGCTACTTGGCATAATTTTAATGTAATTCTTCTTAATTGTGGTATGATATTCACATCTGAAAGATTCAAGACAAAAGTTTATATTGACATAAAAAAGATAATGCTTCAAGCATACTAACTAAGCAATTATGTCTTCTCAAAATAACATGGCCAAAGAAAGTTCATCCCTACAAAATCATATGGTTTAGTCATGTTTCATTTTCGTCACACAAGAATGCTACCATCATGCACAACCACAATGACAAGCTAAGCAATTGTTTCATACTTTTGTAATCTCTAACCTATAAACTTTCACACAATATATGAGCGCGAGCCATGGACATAGCACTATAGGTGGAATAGAATATAATGAGGGGGGTTATGTGGAGAAGACAAAAAAGGAGAAAGTCTCACATCAACGAGGCTAATCAATGGGCTATGGAGATGTCCATCGATTGATGTTAATGCAAGGAGTAGGGATTGCCATGCAACGGATGCACTAGATCTATAAATATATGAAAGCTCAACAAAAGAAACTAGTGGGTGTGCATCCAACTTGCTTGCTCACGAAGACCTAGGGCACTTGAGGAGGCCCATTGTTGGAATATACAAGCCAAGTTCTATAATGAAAAATTCCCACTAGTATATGAAAGTGATAACATGAGAGATTCTCTACTATGAAGATCATGGTGCTACTTTGAAGCACAAGTGTGTCAAAGGATAGTAACATTGTCCCTTCTCTCTTTTTCTCTCATTTTTTTTCTTTTTTGGGCTTTTTCTCTTTTTTATGGCCTTTCTCTTTTTTTAGGCCTTCTCTTTTTATGGCCTTTCCTCTTTTTTTTTTCTTTTTTTTATATTCCTCACTTGGGACAATGCTCTAGAAAATGATGATCATCACACTTCTATTTATTTACAACTCAATGATTACAACTCGATACTAGAACAAAGATGACTCTATATGAATGCCTCCGGTGGTGTAGCGGGATATGCAATGAACCAAGAGTGACATGTATGAAAGAATTATGAACGGTGGCTTTGCCAAAAATACTATGTCAACTACATGATCATGCTAAGCAATATGACAATGATGAATGTGTCATGATGAACGGAGTGATGGAAAGTTGCATGGCAATATATCTCGGAATGGCTATGGAAATGCCATAATAGGTAGGTATGGTGGCTGTTTTGAGGAAGATATAAGGAGGTTTATGTGTGAAAGAGTGTATCATATCACGGGGTTTGGATGCACCGGCGAAGTTTGCGCCAACTCTTAATGTGAGAAAGGGCAATGCACGGTACCAAAGAGGCTAGCAAGGATGGAAGGGTGAGAGTGCATATAATCCATGGACTCAACATTAGTCATAAAGAACTCACATACTTATTGCAAAAATCTACAAGTCATCAAAAACCTCGGTACTACGTGCATGCTCCTAGGGGGATAGATTGGTAGGAAAAGACCATTGCTCGTCCCCGACCGCCACTCATAAGGAAGACAATCAAATAACACCTCATGTTTCAAATTTGTTGCATAACGTTTACCATACATGCATGCTACAGGACTTGCAAACTTTAACACAAGTATTTCTCAATTTCACAACTACTCAACTAGCACGACTTTGATATTATTACCTCCATGTCTCAAAACAATCATCAAGCATCAAACTTCTCTTAGTATTCAACACACTCATAAGAAAGTTTTATTATTAATCTTGCATACCAAGCATATTAGCATTTTAAGCAAATTACCATGCTATTAAGACTCTTAAAATAATCTAAGTGAAGAATGAGAGATCAATAGTTTCTATAAAACAAATCCACCACCGTGCTCTAAAAGATATAAGTGAAGCACTAGAGCAAAATTATATAACTCAAAAGATATAAGCGAAGCACACAGAGTATTCTAACAAATTCCAAATCATGTATGGCTCTCTCAAAAGGTGTGTACAGCAAGGATGATTGTGCTAAACTAACAAGCAAAGGCTCAAATCATACAAGATGATCCAAGTAAAACACATATGATGTGGTAAATAAAAATATAGCTCCAAGTAAAGTTACCGATAGAAGTAGACGAAAGAGGGGATGCCTTCCGGGAATCCCCAAGCTTTGGATTTTAGGTGTACTTAGATTATCTTGGGGGTGCCATGGGAATACCCACGCTTAGGCTCTTGCCACTCCTTTTCCATAATCCATCAAATCTTTACCCGAAACTTGAAAACTTCACAACACAAAACTTAAAGTAGAAAATCTCGTGAGCTCCGTTAGCGAAAGAAAACAAAAGGCCACTTCAAGGTACTGTAATGAACTCATTATTTATTTATATTGGTGTTAAAACTACTGTATTCCAACTTCTCTATGTTTTATAAACTATTTTACTAGCCATAGATTCATCAAAATAAGCAAACAACACACGCAAAACAGAATCTGTCAAAAACAGAACAGTCTGTAGTAATCTGTAACTAACGCAAGATCTGGAACCCCAAAAATTCTAAAATAAATTTATGGACGTGAGGAATTTATGTATTAATCATATTCAAAAAGAATTAACTAAATATCACTTCCCAAATAAAAATGTCAGCAGTTCTCGTGAGCGCTAAAGTTTCTGTTTTTTACAGCAAGATAACAAGACTTTCCCCAAGTCTTCCCATCGGTTCTACTTTGCACAAACACTAATTAAACACAAAAAACACAACCAAAACAGAGGCTAGGTAAATTATTTATTACTAAACAGGATCAAAAATAAAGGAATAAAAATAAAATTGGGTTGCCTCCCAACAAGCGCTATCGTTTAACGCCCCTAGCTAGGCATAACAAGCAAGAATAGATCTGGGTATTGCCATCTTTGGTAGGCAATTTTTCAATGAGGCATCTACCATCTTTAGGAGTTTCTTTATTTTTATTAATTATCAAGCTTTTAGGCACAAGATCGAAAAATTCATTTGTAACAAATGGTTCCTTAATGATAGCAAAAAGATTGGGTTGAACACTTATAGATTTAAGATCCGCATTTTCCTTACTAGATGATTCACCCTTATTTTTAGGAACATACATAAGCTTGGCAACTTTAGTGGAGGAACTTGGAGTATTCTTTACGGAAGAAAAAGTGGTTCTGAAATTGGTAATAATATTCTCAAGTTTATCGATCCTAATGGAATCGTGATTTATTTTCTCATTAACTATGGGTACCTTTTCTTTAATATCTTTTAAAGTAACTCCTACTTTAGATCCATATTGAGAGATTCGGTTGTGGATCTTTTTATCCAAATTTTCAATTAACTCTAAGGTAGCAACCTTATTTTCAATAATTTCAAGCCTTTGCATTACATGCTCCAAAGTTAATATAGTTCCATTAACCAAAAGTGGGGGGGGGGGGGAGCCAAATAAATCTAACATAGCATTATAAGAATAAAAAGTATGGCTACCCAAAAAAATCCCTCCGGTAATAGTATCAAGAACATAACGGTGCCAAGGAGTAATGCCTACATAAAAATTGCAAAGGAGAATGGTAGTAGATTGCTTCCTAGTAGATTTATTTTGAGCATTGCAAATTCTATACCAAGCATATTTTATATTTTCACCCTCCCTTTTATTAAAAATTAGAATTTCATTCTTGGGAGACAACGGAGAAGATAGGGGACTAGCCAGAACGACAAGCAAGCAAACTAACACACAAGCAAACAAAAAGCAAGCGGACAAAAAGGGGAAAATAGAGAGGGGGATAGAGAGAGAGAGGGGGCATATAAAATGGCAAGGGTGAATTGGGGGGAGAGGAAAACGAGAGGCAACTAGCAAATAATGTAATGCGGGAGATAAGGGTATGTGATGGGTACTTGGTATGTTGACTTTTGCGTACACATCCCTGGCAACGGCGCCAGAAATCCTTCTTGCTACCTATTTTAGCACTGCGTTGGTTTTCCCCGAAGAGGAAGGGATGATGTAGCAAAGTAGTGTAAGTATTTCCCTCAGTTTTTGAGAACCAAGGTATCAATCCAGTAGGAGGCTATGCGCAAGTCCCTCGTACCTGCACAAAACAAATAAATCCTCGCAACCAACGCAAATAGGGGTTGTCAATCCCTATAGGGCCACTTACGAGAGTGAGATCTGATAGATATGATAAGATAATATTTTTGGTATTTTTATGATAAAGATGCATAGTAAAATAAAAGCAAAGTAAATAACTAAGTAGTAGGAGATTGATATGATAAATATAGAGCCGGGGGCCATAGGTTTCACTAGTGGCTTCTCTCGAGATCATAAGTATTCTATGGTGGGTGAACAAATTACTGTTGAGCAATTGACAGAATTGAGCATAGTTATGAGAATATCTAGGTATGATCATGTATAGAGGCATCATCTCCGAGACAAGTAGACCGACTCCTGCCTACAACTACTACTATTACTCCACACATCGACCGCTATCCAGCATGCATCTAGAGTATTAAGTTCATGAAAACAGAGTAACGGCTTAAGCAAGATGACATGATGTAGAGGGATAAATTCATGCAATATGATAAAAACCCCATCTTGTTATCCTCGATGGCAACAATACAATACGTGCCATGCTTCCCCTACTGTCACTGGGAAAGGACACCGCAAGATTGAACCCAAAGCTAAGCACTTCTCCCATTGCAAGAAAGATCAATCTAGTAGGCCAAACCAAACTAATAATTCGAAGAGACTTGCAAAGATAACCAATCATACATAAAAGAATTCAGAGAAGATTCAAATATTGTTCATAGATAATCTTGATCATAAACCCACAATTCATCGGTCTCAACAAACACATGCTACCTCTTTTTGCACTGCGTTGGTTTTCCCCGAAGAGGAAGGGATGATGTAGCAAAGTAGCGTAAGTATTTCCCTCGGTTTTTGAGAACCAAGGTATCAATCCAGTAGGAGGCTACGCGCAAGTCCCTCGTACCTGCACAAAACAAATAAATCCTCGCAACCAACACAAATAGGGGTTGCCAATCCCTATTGGGCCACTTATGAGAGTGAGATCTGATTGATATGATAAGATAATATTTCTGGTATTTTTATGATAAAGATGCAAAGTAAAATAAAAGCAAAGTAAATAACTAAGTAGTAGGAGATTGATATGATAAAGATAGACCCGGGGGCCATAGGTTTCACTAGTGGCTTCTCTCGAGAGCATAAGTATTCTATGGTGGGTGAACAAATTACTGTTGAGCAATTGACAGAATTGAGCATAGTTATGAGAATATCTAGGTATGATCATGTATATAGGCATCACGTCCGAGACAAGTAGACCGACTCCCGCCTGCATCTACTACTATTACTCCACTCATCGACCTTTATCCAGCATGCATCTAGAGTATTAAGTTAAAAACAGAGTAACGCCTTAAGCAAGATGCCATGATGTAGAGGGATAGACTAATGCAATATGAAGAAAACCCCATCTTGTTATCCTCGATGGAAACAATACAATACATGCCTTGTTGCCCTTACTGTCACTGGGAAAGGACACCGCAAGATTGAACCCAAAGTAAGCACTTCTCCCATTGCAAGAAAGATCAATCTAGTAGGCCAAACCAAACTGATAATTCGAAGAGACTTGCAAAGATAACCAATCATACATAAAAGAATTCATAGAAGATTCAAATATTATTCATAGATAGACTTGATCATAAACCCACAATTCATCGGTCTCAACAAACACACCGCAAAAAGAAGATTACATCGAATAGATCTCCACAAGAGAGGGGGAGAACATTGTATTGAGATCCAAAAAGAGAGAAGAAGCCATCTAGCTACTAACTATGGACCCGTAGGTCTGAAGTAAACTACTCACACTTCATCGGAGAGGCTATGGTGTTGATGTAGAAGCCCTCCGTGATCGATGCCCCCTCCGGCGGAGCTCCGGAACAGGTCCCAAGATGGGATCTCGTGGATACAGAAAGTTACGGCGGTGGAATTAGGGTTTTGGCTCCTCTTCTGGTCATTTGGGGGTACGTGGATATATATAGGAGGAAGAAGTACGTCGGTAGAGCAACAGGGGCCCCACGAGGGTGGAGGGCACGCCTGGGGGGGGGGGGTAGGCGCGCCCCCCTACCTCGTGGGCTCATGTTACGTTTCTTGACATAGGGTCCAAGTCTCCTGAGTCTTATCTGATGAGAAAATCATGTTCCCGAAGGTTTCATTCCGTTTGGACTCCGTTTGATATTCCTTTTCTTCGAAACCCTAAAACTGGCAAAAAACAGCAATTCTGGGATGGGCCTCCGTTTAATAGGTTAGTCCCAAAAATAATATAAAAGTGGATAATAAAGCCCAATAATGTCCAAAACAGTAGATAATATAGCATGGAGCAATCAAAAATTATAGATACGTTGGAGACGTATCAAGCATCCCCAAGCTTAATTCCTGCTCGTCCTCGGTAGGTAAATGATAAAAACAGAATTTTTGATGCGGAGTGCTACTTGGCATAATTTTAATGTAATTCTTCTTAATTGTGGTATGATATTCACATCTGAAAGATTCAAGACAAAAGTTTATATTGACATAAAAAAGATAATGCTTCAAGCATACTAACTAAGCAATTATGTCTTCTCAAAATAACATGGCCAAAGAAAGTTCATCCCTACAAAATCATATGGTTTAGTCATGTTTCATTTTCGTCACACAAGAATGCTACCATCATGCACAACCACAATGACAAGCTAAGCAATTGTTTCATACTTTTGTAATCTCTAACCTATAAACTTTCACACAATATATGAGCGCGAGCCATGGACATAGCACTATAGGTGGAATAGAATATAATGAGGGGGGTTATGTGGAGAAGACAAAAAAGGAGAAAGTCTCACATCAACGAGGCTAATCAATGGGCTATGGAGATGTCCATCGATTGATGTTAATGCAAGGAGTAGGGATTGCCATGCAACGGATGCACTAGATCTATAAATATATGAAAGCTCAACAAAAGAAACTAGTGGGTGTGCATCCAACTTGCTTGCTCACGAAGACCTAGGGCACTTGAGGAGGCCCATTGTTGGAATATACAAGCCAAGTTCTATAATGAAAAATTCCCACTAGTATATGAAAGTGATAACATGAGAGATTCTCTACTATGAAGATCATGGTGCTACTTTGAAGCACAAGTGTGTCAAAGGATAGTAACATTGTCCCTTCTCTCTTTTTCTCTCATTTTTTTTCTTTTTTGGGCTTTTTCTCTTTTTTATGGCCTTTCTCTTTTTTTAGGCCTTCTCTTTTTATGGCCTTTCCTCTTTTTTTTTCTTTTTTTTATATTCCTCACTTGGGACAATGCTCTAGAAAATGATGATCATCACACTTCTATTTATTTACAACTCAATGATTACAACTCGATACTAGAACAAAGATGACTCTATATGAATGCCTCCGGTGGTGTAGCGGGATATGCAATGAACCAAGAGTGACATGTATGAAAGAATTATGAACGGTGGCTTTGCCAAAAATACTATGTCAACTACATGATCATGCTAAGCAATATGACAATGATGAATGTGTCATGATGAACGGAATGATGGAAAGTTGCATGGCAATATATCTCGGAATGGCTATGGAAATGCCATAATAGGTAGGTATGGTGGCTGTTTTGAGGAAGATATAAGGAGGTTTATGTGTGAAAGAGTGTATCATATCACGGGGTTTGGATGCACCGGCGAAGTTTGCGCCAACTCTTAATGTGAGAAAGGGCAATGCACGGTACCAAAGAGGCTAGCAAGGATGGAAGGGTGAGAGTGCATATAATCCATGGACTCAACATTAGTCATAAAGAACTCACATACTTATTGCAAAAATCTACAAGTCATCAAAAACCTCGGTACTACGTGCATGCTCCTAGGGGGATAGATTGGTAGGAAAAGACCATTGCTCGTCCCCGACCGCCACTCATAAGGAAGACAATCAAATAACACCTCATGTTTCAAATTTGTTGCATAACGTTTACCATACATGCATGCTACAGGACTTGCAAACTTTAACACAAGTATTTCTCAATTTCACAACTACTCAACTAGCACGACTTTGATATTATTACCTCCATGTCTCAAAACAATCATCAAGCATCAAACTTCTCTTAGTATTCAACACACTCATAAGAAAGTTTTATTATTAATCTTGCATACCAAGCATATTAGGATTTTAAGCAAATTACCATGCTATTAAGACTCTTAAAATAATCTAAGTGAAGAATGAGAGATCAATAGTTTCTATAAAACAAATCCACCACCGTGCTCTAAAAGATATAAGTGAAGCACTAGAGCAAAATTATATAACTCAAAAGATATAAGCGAAGCACACAGAGTATTCTAACAAATTCCAAATCACGTATGGCTCTCTCAAAAGGTGTGTACAGCAAGGATGATTGTGCTAAACTAACAAGCAAAGGCTCAAATCATACAAGATGATCCAAGTAAAACACATATGATGTGGTAAATAAAAATATAGCTCCAAGTAAAGTTACCGATAGAAGTAGACGAAAGAGGGGATGCCTTCCGGGAATCCCCAAGCTTTGGATTTTAGGTGTACTTAGATTATCTTGGGGGTGCCATGGGAATACCCACGCTTAGGCTCTTGCCACTCCTTTTCCATAATCCATCAAATCTTTACCCGAAACTTGAAAACTTCACAACACAAAACTTAAAGTAGAAAATCTCGTGAGCTCCGTTAGCGAAAGAAAACAAAAGGCCACTTCAAGGTACTGTAATGAACTCATTATTTATTTATATTGGTGTTAAAACTACTGTATTCCAACTTCTCTATGTTTTATAAACTATTTTACTAGCCATAGATTCATCAAAATAAGCAAACAACACACGCAAAACAGAATCTGTCAAAAACAGAACAGTCTGTAGTAATCTGTAACTAACGCAAGATCTGGAACCCCAAAAATTCTAAAATAAATTTATGGACGTGAGGAATTTATGTATTAATCATATTCAAAAAGAATTAACTAAATATCACTTCCCAAATAAAAATGTCAGCAGTTCTCGTGAGCGCTAAAGTTTCTGTTTTTTACAGCAAGATAACAAGACTTTCCCCAAGTCTTCCCATCGGTTCTACTTTGCACAAACACTAATTAAACACAAAAAACACAACCAAAACAGAGGCTAGGTAAATTATTTATTACTAAACAGGATCAAAAATAAAGGAATAAAAATAAAATTGGGTTGCCTCCCAACAAGCGCTATCGTTTAACGCCCCTAGCTAGGCATAACAAGCAAGAATAGATCTGGGTATTGCCATCTTTGGTAGGCAATTTTTCAATGAGGCATCTACCATCTTTAGGAGTTTCTTTATTTTTATTAATTATCAAGCTTTTAGGCACAAGATCGAAAAATTCATTTGTAACAAATGGTTCCTTAATGATAGCAAAAAGATTGGGTTGAACACTTATAGATTTAAGATCCGCATTTTCCTTACTAGATGATTCACCCTTATTTTTAGGAACATACATAAGCTTGGCAACTTTAGTGGAGGAACTTGGAGTATTCTTTACGGAAGAAAAAGTGGTTCTGAAATTGGTAATAATATTCTCAAGTTTATCGATCCTAATGGAATCGTGATTTATTTTCTCATTAACTATGGGTACCTTTTCTTTAATATCTTTTAAAGTAACTCCTACTTTAGATCCATATTGAGAGATTCGGTTGTGGATCTTTTTATCCAAATTTTCAATTAACTCTAAGGTAGCAACCTTATTTTCAATAATTTCAAGCCTTTGCATTACATGCTCCAAAGTTAATATAGTTCCATTAACCAAAAGTGGGGGGGGGGGAGCCAAATAAATCTAACATAGCATTATAAGAATAAAAAGTATGGCTACCCAAAAAAATCCCTCCGGTAATAGTATCAAGAACATAACGGTGCCAAGGAGTAATGCCTACATAAAAATTGCAAAGGAGAATGGTAGTAGATTGCTTCCTAGTAGATTTATTTTGAGCATTGCAAATTCTATACCAAGCATATTTTATATTTTCACCCTCCCTTTTATTAAAAATTAGAATTTCATTCTTGGGAGACAACGGAGAAGATAGGGGACTAGCCAGAACGACAAGCAAGCAAACTAACACACAAGCAAACAAAAAGCAAGCGGACAAAAAGGGGAAAATAGAGAGGGGGATAGAGAGAGAGAGGGGGCATATAAAATGGCAAGGGTGAATTGGGGGGAGAGGAAAACGAGAGGCAACTAGCAAATAATGTAATGCGGGAGATAAGGGTATGTGATGGGTACTTGGTATGTTGACTTTTGCGTACACATCCCTGGCAACGGCGCCAGAAATCCTTCTTGCTACCTATTTTAGCACTGCGTTGGTTTTCCCCGAAGAGGAAGGGATGATGTAGCAAAGTAGTGTAAGTATTTCCCTCAGTTTTTGAGAACCAAGGTATCAATCCAGTAGGAGGCTATGCGCAAGTCCCTCGTACCTGCACAAAACAAATAAATCCTCGCAACCAACGCAAATAGGGGTTGTCAATCCCTATAGGGCCACTTACGAGAGTGAGATCTGATAGATATGATAAGATAATATTTTTGGTATTTTTATGATAAATATGCATAGTAAAATAAAAGCAAAGTAAATAACTAAGTAGTAGGAGATTGATATGATAAAGATAGAGCCGGGGGCCATAGGTTTCACTAGTGGCTTCTCTCGAGATCATAAGTATTCTATGGTGGGTGAACAAATTACTGTTGAGCAATTGACAGAATTGAGCATAGTTATGAGAATATCTAGGTATGATCATGTATATAGGCATCACGTCCGAGACAAGTAGACCGACTCCCGCCTGCATCTACTACTATTACTCCACTCATCGACCTTTATCCAGCATGCATCTAGAGTATTAAGTTCATGAAAACAGAGTAACGGCTTAAGCAAGATGACATGATGTAGAGGGATAAATTCATGCAATATGATAAAAACCCCATCTTGTTATCCTCGATGGCAACAATACAATACGTGCCATGCTTCCCCTACTGTCACTGGGAAAGGACACCGCAAGATTGAACCCAAAGCTAAGCACTTCTCCCATTGCAAGAAAGATCAATCTAGTAGGCCAAACCAAACTGATAATTCGAAGAGACTTGCAAAGATAACCAATCATACATAAAAGAATTCATAGAAGATTCAAATATTATTCATAGATAGACTTGATCATAAACCCACAATTCATCGGTCTCAACAAACACACCGCAAAAAGAAGATTACATCGAATAGATCTCCACAAGAGAGGGGGAGAACATTGTATTGAGATCCAAAAAGAGAGAAGAAGACATCTAGCTACTAACTATGGACCCGTAGGTCTGAAATAAACTACTCACACTTCATCGGAGAGGCTATGGTGTTGATGTAGAAGCCCTCCGTGATCGATGCCCCCTCCGGCAGAGCTCCGGAACAGGCCCCAAGATTGGATCTCGTGGATACAGAAAGTTACGGCGGTGGAATTAGGGTTTTGGCTCCTCTTCTGATCATTTGGGGGTACGTGGATATATATAGGAGGAAGAAGTACGTTGGTGGAGCAACAGGGCCCCACGAGGGTGGAGGGCGCGCCTGGGGGGGAGGCGCATCCCCTACCTCGTGGGCTCCTGTTACGTTTCTTGATGTAGGGTCCAAGCCTCCTGAGTCTTATCTGATGAGAAAATCACGTTCCCGAAGGTTTCATTCCGTTTGGACTCCGTTTGATATTCCTTTTCTTCGAAACCCTAAAACAGGCAAAAAACAGCAATTCTGGGCTGGGCCTCCGGTTAATAGGTTAGTCCCAAAAATAATATAAAAGTGGATAATAAAGCCCAATAATGTCCAAAACAATAGATAATATAGCATGGAGCAATCAAAAATTATAGATACGTTGGAGACGTATCAACACACCGCAAAAAGAAGATTGCATCGAATAGATCTCCACAAGAGAGGGGGAGAACATTGTATTGAGATTCAAAAAGAGAGAAGAAGCCATCTAGCTAATAACTATGGACCCGAAGGTCTGAGGTAAACTACTCACACTTCATCGGAGGGGCTATGGTGTTGATGTAGAAGCCCTCCATGATGGATGCCCCCTCCGGCGGAGCTCCGGAATAGGCCCCAAGATGGGATCTCGTGGATACAGAAGGTTGCGGCGGTAGAGTTAGGTTTTTGGCTCCGTTTCTGATCGTTTTGGGGGTATGTAGGTATATATAGGAGGAAGGAGTACGTCGGTGGAGGAACAGGGGGCCCACGAGGGTGGAGGGCGCACCTAGGGGATAGGAGCGCCCCCTACCTCGTGGCTTACTCCTTTATTTCTTGACGTAGGGTCCATGTCTCCTGGATCATATTCGTTCCGAAAATCACGTTCCCGAAGGTTTCATTCTGTTTGGACTCCGTTTGATATTCCTTTTTTGCTGAACTCTGAAATAGGCAAAAAAAGCAATTCTGGGCTGGGCCTCCGGTTAATAGATTAGTCCCAAAAATAATATAAAAGTGGATAATAAATCCCAATAATGTCCAAAATAGTAGATAATATAGCATGGAGCATTAAAAAATTATAGATACATTGGAGACGTATCAGATCACCATCGCACACTCTCTTGACCATCGGGATTAGTGTTGAACGTAAAATAAATGTTATTTGGTGTTTGCGTTGAGCATAATATGATTGGATCATGTTTATTGCAATACGGTTATTCATTTAAGTCACAGAATAATTGTTATTATGTTTACATGAATAAAACCTTCTGTGGTCATACACCCAAGGTGAATGGTTTATTGAATCTCGATCGTAGTGATACACATATTTATAATATTGAAGCCAAAAGATGCAAAGTTAATAATGATAGTGCAACTTATTTGTGGCAGTGCCGTTTAAGTCATATTGGTGTAAAGCACATGAAGAACTCCATGCTGGTGGGCTTTTGGAATCACTTGATGCTTGCGAACCATGCCTCATGGGCAAGATGACTAAGACTCCATTCTCCGGAACAATGGAGAAAGCAACTGACTTATTGGAAATAATACATACTGATGTATGGGGTCCGATGAGTGTTGAGGCTCGCGGCGGGTATTGTTATTTTCTCACCTTCACAGATGATTTGAGCAGATATGGGTATATCTACTTGATGAAAGATAAGTCTGAAACATTTGAAAATTTCAAAGAATTTTAGAGTGAAGTGGAAAATCATCATAACAAGAAAATAAAGTTTCTACGATCTGATCATGGAGGAGAATATTTAAGTTACGAGTTTGGTCTTCATTTGAAACAATGCGGAATAGTTTCGCAACTCACGCCACCTGGAACACCACAGCGTAATGGTGTGTCCGAACGTCGTAATCACACTTTACTAGATATGGTGTGATCTATGATGTCTCTTACTGATTTACCACTATCGTTTTGGGGTTATGCATTAGAGAGAGCTGCATTCACATTAAATAGGGTACCATCTAAATCCATTGAGATGACACCGTATGACCTATGGTTTGGCAAGAAACCAAAGCTGTCATTTCTTAAAGTTTGGGGTTGCGATGCTTATGTGAAAAAGTTTCAAACTGATAAGCTCGAACCCAAATCGGAGTAGTGCGTCTTCATACGATACCCAAAAGGAAACTGTTGGGTACACCTCTTCTATCACAGATCCGAAAGGCAATATCTTTGTTGCTAAGAATGGATCATTTCTACAGAAGAAGCTTCTCTCGAAAGAAGTGAGTGGGAGGAATGTAGAACTTGATGAGGTAATTGTACCTTCTCCCGAATTGGAAAGTTGTTCATCAAATAATTCAGTTCTAGTGATCTCTACACCAATTAGTGAGGAAGCTAATGATGATGATCATGAAACTTGAGATCAAGTTACTACCGAACCTCGTAGGATAACCAGAGTATGGTCCGCACCAGAGTGGTACGGTAATCCTTTCTGGAAGTCATGTTACTAGACCATGACGAACCTACGAACTATGAGGAAGCGATGATGCCCAAATTCCGTGAAATAGCTTGAGGCCATGAAATCTGAGATGGGATCCATGTATGAGAACAAAGTATGGACTTTGATTAACACAGCATTGCATACATGATAGAGCCTATGGCTGAAGCATAGGGAACATCTTTCATTTTCTCTCTATCTTCTGAAGTGGTCGGACACTCAGTCTTACTCAACTTCACACGTTGTAACACAGGAAAGAATCCTTTCTTTGCCTGATCCATTTTGAACTTCTTCAAAACTTTGTCAAGGTATGTGCTTTGTGAAAGTCTAATTAAGCGTCTTGATCTATCTCTATAGATCTTGATGCCCAATATGTAAGCAGCTTCACCGAGGTCTTTCATTGAAAAACTCTTATTCAAGTATCCTTTTATGCTATCCAGAAATTCTATATCATTTCCAATCAACAATATGTCATCCACATATAATATTAGAAATTCTACAGAGCTCCCACACACTTTCTTGTAAATACAGGCTTCTCCAAAAGTCTATATAAAACCATATGCTTTGATCAGACTATCAAAACATTTATTCCAACTCCGAGAGGCTTGCACCAGTCCATAAATGGATCGGTGGAGTTTGCACACTTTGTTAGTACCCTTTGGATCGATAAAACCTTCAGGTTGCATCATATACAACTCTTCTTCCAGAAATCCATTCAGGAATGCAGTCTTTACATCCATTTGCCAAATTTCATAATCATAAAATGCGGCAATAGCTAACCTGATTCGGACGGACTTAAGCATCGCTACGGGTGAGAAGGTCTCATCATAGTCAACTCCTTGAACTTGTCGAAAACCTTTCGCAACAAGTCGAGCTTTGTAGACAGTAACATTACCATCAGCGTCTGTCTTCTTCTTGAAGATCCATTTATTCTCGATGGCTTGCCGATCATCAGGCAAGTCAACCAAAGTCCACACTTTGTTCTCATACATGGATCCCATCTCAGATTTCATGGCCTCAAGCCGTTTTGTGGGATTTGGGCTCATCATCGCTTCCTCATAGTTCGTAGGTTCGTCATGGTCTAGTAACATGACCTCCAGAACAGGATTACCGTACCACTCTGGTGCGGATCTTAGTCTGGTTGACCTACGAGGTTCGGTAGTAACTTGATCTAAAGTTTCATGATCATCATCATTAGCTTCCTCACTAATTGGTGGTGTCACAGAAACCGGTTTCTGTGATGAACTACTTTCCAATAAGGGAGCAGGTACAGTTACCTCATCAAGTTCTACTTTCCTCCCACTCACTTCTTTCGAGAGAAACTCCTTCTCTAGAAAGGATCCATTCTTAGCAACAAAAGTCTTGCCTTCGGATCTGTGATAGAAGGTGTACCCAACTGTCTCTTTTGGGTATCCTATGAAGACACATTTCTCCGATTTGGGTTCGAGCTTATCAGGTTGATGCTTTTTCACATAAGCATCGCAGCCCCAAACTTTAAGAAACGATAACTTTGGTTTCTTGCCAAACCACAATTCATAAGGAGTCGTCTCAACGGATTTAGATGGTGCCCTATTTAATGTGAATGCAGCTGTCTCTAAAGCATAACCCCAAAACGATAGCGGTAAATCAGTAAGAGACATCATAGATCGCACCATATCTAGTAAAGTACGATTACGATGTTCGGACACACCATTACGCTATGATGTTCCGGGTGGCGTGAGTTGCGAAACTAGTCCGCATTGTTTCAAATGAAGACCAAACTCGTAACTCAAATATTCTCCTCCACGATCAGATCGTAGAAACTTTATTTTCTTGTTACGATAATTTTCCACTTCACTCTAAAATTCTTTGAACTTTTCAAATGTTTCAGACTTATGTTTCATCAAGTATATATACCCATATCTGCTCAAATCATCTGTGAAGTGAGAAAATAACGATACCCGCCGCGAGCCTCAATATTCATCGGACCACATACATCAGTATGTATGATTACCAATAAATCTGTTGCTTGCTCCATAGTTCCAGAGAACGGTGTTTTAGTCATCTTGCCCATGAGGCACGGTTCGCAAGTACGAAGTGATTCATAATCAAGTCATTCCAAAAGTCCATCAGAATGGAGTTTCTTCATGCGCTTTATACCAATATGACCTAAACGGTAGTGCCACAAATAAGTTGCACTATAATTATCAACTCTGCATCTTTTAGCTTCAATACTATGAATATGTGTATCTCCACTATCGAGATTCAAAAAGAATAGACCACTCTTTAAGGGTGCATGACCATAAATGATATTACTCATATAAATAGAACAACCATTTTTCTCTAATTTAAATGAATAACCGTCTCGCATCAAACAAGATCTAGATATAAAGTTCATGCTTAACGTTGGCACCAAATAACAATTATTCAGGTCTAATACTAATCGCGAAGGTAGATGTAGAGGTAGCGTGCCGACTGCGATCACATCGACTTTGGAACCATTTCCCATGCGCATCGTCACCTCGTCCTTTGCCAATCTTCGCTTAATCCGTAGTCCCTGTTTCGAGTTGCAAATATTAGCAACAGAACCCGTATCAAATACCCAGGCACTACTGCGAGAATTAGTAAGGTACACATCAATAACATGTATATCACATATACCTTTGTTCACCTTGCCATCCTTCTTATCCGCCAAATAAATGGGGCAGTTCCGCTTCTAGTGACCAGTCTGTTTGCAGTAGAAGCACTTAGTCTCAAGCTTAGGTCCAGACTGGGGTTTCTTCTCTTGAGCAGCAACTTGTTTTCCGTTCTTCTTGAAGTTCCCTTTCTTCTTCCCTTTACCCTTTTTCTTGAAACTGGTGGTCTTGTTAACCATCAACACTTTATGCTCCTTCTTGATTTCTACCTCCGCAGCCTTTAGCATTGCGAAGAGCTCGGGAATTTTTTTATTCATCCCTTGCATGTTATACTTCATCACAAAGCTCTTGTAGCTTGGTAGAAGTGATTGAAGAACTCTGTCAATGACACTATCAACAGGAAGATTAACTCCCAGCTGAATCAAGTGATTATGATACCCAGACATTTTGAGTATATATTCACTGACAGAACTATTCTCCTCCATTTTGCAGCTATAGAACTTATTGGAGACTTCATATCTCTCAATCCGGGAATTTGCTTGAAATATTAACTTCAACTCCTGGAACATCTCATATGCTCCATGACGTTCAAAACGTCATTGAAGTCCCGGTTTTAAGCCGTAAAGCATGGCACATTGAACTATCGAGTAGTCATCAGCTTTGCTCTGCTAGATGTTCATAACATCCGGTGTTGCTCCTGAAGTAGGTTTGGCACTTAGCGGTGCTTCCAGGACGTAATTCTTCTGTGCAGTAATGAGGATAATCCTCAAGTTATGGACCCAGTCTGTGTAATTGCTACCATCATGTTTCAACTTTGCTTTCTCAAGGAACACATTAAAATTCAACGGAACAACAGCACGAGCCATCTATCTACAACAACATAGACATGCAAAATACTATTAGGAACTAAGTTCATGATAAATTAAGGTTCAATTAATCAAATTATTAAAGAACTCCCACTTAGATAGACATCCCTCTAATCATCTAAGTGATCACGTGATCCATATCAACTAAACCATGTCCGATCATCACGTGAGAAGGAGTAGTTTTCAATGGTGAACATCAATATGTTGATCATATCTTCTATATGATTCACGCTCGACCTTTCAGTCTCCAGTGTTCCGAGGCCATATCTGCATATGCTAGGCTCGTCAAGTTTAACCCGATTATTCTGCATGTGCAAAACTGGCTTGCACCCGTTGTATGTGAATGTAGAGCTTATCACACCCGATCATCACGTGGTGTCTCGGCACGATGAACTTTCGCAACGGTGCACACTCAGGGAGAACACTTGTACCTTGAAATTTAGTGAGAGATCGTCTTATAATGCTACCGTCGATCTAAGAAAAATAAGATGCATAAAAGATAAACATCACATGCAATCAATATAAATTATATGATATGGCCATCATCATCTTGTGCTTGTGATCTCCATCTCCGAAGCACCATCATGATCACCATCGTCACCGGCGCGACACCTTGATTTTCATCGTAGCATCGTTGTCGTCTCGCCAACTATTCCTTCTACGACTATCGCTACCGCTTAGTGATAAAGTGAAGCAATTACAGGGCGATTGCATTGCATACAATAAAGCGACAACCATATGGCTCCTGCCAGTTGCCATTAACTCGGTTACAAAACATGATCATCTCATACAACAAAATATAGCATCATGTCTTGACCATATCACATGACAACATGCCCTGCAAAAACAAGTTAGACGTCCTCTACTTTATTGTTGCAAGTTTTATGTAACACCCCAAAAAATTTAACCATGATTTGTTTATTAAAATTTTGCCAAGAAATTAAATTTTCATTTTTGTGGATTTATCTTTTGATTTTAGAACCACCCTTTTCCTTGATATTGTGGAGTTTTCACCCGAAGTGAAAACTTTTCAAAAATATTGTTGGACTTGTTTACCCTCTCAAGAAAAACATTTCTTTTATCAGTGGATTTATTTGCATAATTATTTTTCCTGAGCTTTATTTTTTTAAAGGATTTTTCATAAGTTTTGGAGCCTCTTTTGCACTACAACCCTTTGGTAAAATTAGTTATAAGTTTCACCAAAATTTGGAGATGTCATGGGATTCTCCCACATCACTTTTATGCAAAAATCTCTTTTAGTCATTTGGAAATTTTGAGCTCTACCCCAAGTTTTCAAACCTGGTCCAGTTTATAAAATTGCACTACAACCTATTTAAATATTTATTTAAAGCTTCCAGCAAAATTAGGGGATGTTAGTAGTAGTGTATAATTCAATTTTTTGCAAAAACCCACTGGTGTTCTTTGAAAAATTTGAGCAAATCATCCTCTTTTGCTCTCTGGTCCAATTGGGTGTTTTCTACTGCAACCCTATTTTGTTTTGCTCTAGTGCCCATGATCTTTCTCCTGCTTAGAGACCACTTTACCAAACCCTTAAGTTCAGGAGATTGGGCCCATTGGAGGATTTTATGTACATGCAATAATGCCCTTTTCTTTCTGTCCAGATTTGGTTTTCTCAAGAACTTGCACTAACAAGTTTCTGGTTTTGCCCAACTAACCTTGCCACCCTCTTTATCATCCAAAGAGACTACATCTGGAGTTTTTGGCCACCCCAAGAGTTGCCTAGATGCCCTTGGCATTCTGTCAAGCACCTTGTGTGCATGGTCAGTTTTGACATAGTTTTTAGTTTGCACATTGGACCTGCTTCCTTTGCCTAACCAGCATGTCTCATGGGTCTACCTTAGTCTATAGCCCCACCCTGCTAAACCTCATGTGGATTGGAGCCCCCTGGCATGCCTTGGCATTTTGCTGAACGAGTAGCATGCGTGCTCTGGGCGCGCCCAGAGCGCACGTTTTGCATGCGCGCGCAGCCGAGCCGCCGCGTCGTGCCTCTGGCCTTTGCTCGCCCGCAGGGCCGTAGCCCCGGCCTCGCCCGCTCACCAGAACCCTCCAGGCCGCCCCTGGAGCCCCACAGCGTCGCCGTCAGGTCGGCCATGGCAGCTAGCGGCCGGCCACAGCAGGCTCCTGCCATGGACGGCGCCGCCCGAGCCACTCTTGCTCGCCAGCTCGCCCCTGAAGCAGTGCCCGCTCGTCTGCTAGCCACTGCCGCCATCCCCAGCCTCGACACGTCGCGCTGCAAGCTACAGAACGGTGGTTCGCCGTTCCTATCCACGGTCACCGCGGAACCGACCTCGGCCGCCTATAAAAAGGAACCCCGTGCTCGTCTAGGCCCTCATGCAACCTCAAGCCATCCCCCTAGAGCTCCCTTAGCCGGCAATCGATGGAGGAAGGCCGACTTCCCCATCTCTGGTTAGTTCGGCCGCCGCCACACTCCGGTGCCGTGCGTCGCAAGTAGAGCCTCCCCTGCCCTTCCAACGCCACCGTCCGACTCCCCTCGACCGTGCGGAGCCACCCAATGCCTCGGACTCGACCGAGAACCACTGTAGCCCAAACCCCCAAATCCTCCCGAAGCCACCTCCGCCGCGGCGCTCGCCGTCGGTGACTCCCTCCACCCCCACCAACCTAGCAACCACTGGGAGGACCGCCCGGACTGGCGGATCCATCCCTGCCCTCGGAACCCCATGGGGAGCCGCGGTTCGTCGACGGCGATTGCCGGAGCCCCGGCGCCGCTCGGACAGAGGAGAAGGAGGCGCGGGCGACTGGTCAAACCTGACCAGTGGGCCCAAGGGACCCACTGTCAGTGACCCCGAGCCGGCCCGCGTGGTTTAAGTGAAAGCATAAAACCTAGAGTATGTCCTCTCTGCCCCGAAAACGTATTCTCACTCGAACCGTTTTCTTTTTATGTTTTAATTAAAAACAGAGTTTTGACTGAACTTTGACTGGCTATAACTTTTTAAATATAAGTCCAATTGATTTGATTCTTTTTCTGTTGTCTCTCAAATTTTGTCCCTAGTTCCTCGTCGAGACGGTTGCGTCCGGTAAGGCATGGTGAGGTATGATGAATGGTGATTCTATCTGATTGGTGTGAAATATATTCCTTATGCTTATCATGCAGGAAATGCTTTAACCTCCTAAATCGACCATAGATCGAGTCTTGTTCCAGTAACCCCCATACTTATTTCGTACTACCACTCGTCCCTGCCATAGGTAGGATACGGTTCAGCAAGTTGTCAACCCCTTCCTAGCACACACCGTACAGAGAGGCCATGGTGGAAGATACCGGTTGCATCCGGTAGGCATGCCACCTGGTCCGGGGGCATGGGTGTTTTCGGTTGGAGCCAAAGGAGGTAGCTTCCCTAGTTTACGCGCGTTATAAATTTTGTGATCCCATGCTATTCGAGGTTGTAGCCTCCCCACTTAGAGTTTTGCTTAACGGGTGTCGTGGGTGAATCCAGGCACCGGTAAGCTTGGCTGGTGTGTGCAGTCAGGTGTGTTTTCAATTGAAAGACTGTAGACGGAATTAGTCCCAATGGACTAAAGGAATCCGCTACTCATGGGTAAAGAGTACACCCTCTGCAGAGATTATATCTATTCGAATAGCCGTGTCCATGGTTAAGGACTACAGTCTGGGATGGGTCAAGTGTCGGCCTTAGTATCGGTCTTCAGAGGAATAGATTGCTAAACCAGAACATGGATCATGTTTTGTGACTCATGATGATTATGATTACTATTATTATGGACTAACCATTTACATTATTTGACTTATTGAGTGTCCTTGGGATGGTTCTATCTCCTGGATGTTCACTGTGATTACTCTCATATAAGCCCTTTATGTGGTGTCGCAGAGACGCCTGATTGTGGCATGCTTGTTATTCATTTACTTTATAAGCCCTTTATGTGGTGTCACAGAGACGCCCGACTATGGCATGCTTGTTATTAATTTACTGTATAAGCCCTTTATGTTGTGTCGCAGAGACGCCCGACTGTGGCATGCTTGTTGTTCATTTACTTTATAAGCCCTTTATGTGGTGTCATAGAGACGCCCGACTGTGGCATGCTTGTTATTCATTTACTTTATAATCCTTTTATGTGGTGTTGCATAAACGCCCGACTGTGGCATGCTTGTTATATCTTTTATTTATAAGCCCTTTTATGTGGTGTCGCTCAGACGCCCGACTGAGGCATGCTTTATATTATTATCCCTTCGAGGCGCCGCTTCAGACACCCGATCGGTGCATTCTATTTCTACTCTCTTATTGCAGATTCATGTTGTAAATGAATAACCCGCTTGCGTGAATCATGGATTTTTATTCCGTTACTAACGTTGTGATCATGAAATATTTCAGAGCATGATTATCATTTGTTATATTATACATGTGTTTATAATGTTTGCGAGTACATTCAAAAGTACTCACTGGCTTGTCCCTGGCTATTGTCTTGGCCAGATTTCTTGCGTGGAGAGGAGCATCGCGATGACAACCCCGGAACCTACGCAATGGTCATAGCAGCCTCGTGAAGATAGGAGTTATCCAGGTCAGGTGTTCCTGTGGGAAATGGAGTCCCATAGGTGTTGATGATCCGCAAACCGCTTCCGCCATCAACCACTAGAAACCAATTGTTGTACTCATAGGACAGAATGGTCTTGTACTACATATCTTGTATTTTTCTTGGAATTTATGTATCAAGTTGGTGCCTCATCAGCTAACAGTAATCCTGGGGCTGGTGAGCACAAGGGCCATTTTCTGGGAAATTAATATCCCGAAAATCCGGTCCTAACAACCTTGGTATCAGAGCCAGGCTGACCTTTGGCTAATCCTATCTTAGCCAGGTCGAAAAACCTAGGTTAACCAACCCGCCAGACCTTAACCTAGCCCCGGCCAAGCTTCTCGTGTAAGATAGCCACAAAGTGACCCCGACACCTTTTGGCAGTCGGTGCCAAACCTATCAGCCTAGCCTGTCGATCACGCGCCAGTGACCAACACCTAAAATGTCTCATTCGCAAGCGAGCGAAGGAAGACTCCGTCCCCTTTTTCTATAAAAAGGGCACGCTAGCCTCAACCTAACACAGCACAGCCTCTACCCCAAATCGAGCTCGAATGCCTGGACCCATTGTTCACAATGAGACCACAGCAACCAACCTTGGAGGTTTTGTGACCGTGCTAGCAAACCTCACCCGCCGTGCCTTTGCATTAGAAGAGCCCCCAGAATATGTCGTGTACCAAGGGCCCATGAGCGGCAAGAGCCATCAATTCTGGGCCACTGTGCACGTCTATGGTAGAGGTCTATCGCCAAAATGCCCCTACAGGTTCACCGAAAGGACAACTTCCTTTGAGCCACAAGCCATCCAACTAGCTGCTCGAGAGGCTATAGTTCAACTCCGGCACTTGTCGCCCAGAGTTAACTGTCGCTCTTTCTACTACTACCCCAGCCGTGATGGGTATGGTAGGCCACCCCAGGTTGCCAATGGAGATCACGAGACGGATCCTGCATTGTTGCATCTGGTGCGCTATGTAAGTGCACTGGAGGAACTGTTCGATCAAATCACCCTTGATCTGATCGCAGCCCATGGAGAACTGGTTCGCCGAGCCCCCGTCAAGAGGCGGAGATGAGCCCGACGCCGATAACCCAAGCGTACTGTTCGGACAACCGATCAAGTCCTTGAGGTCTGTCCCGGCCATCGACCAAGGTGCTTTGGTGTCCCCAGAAGTGCTTCGTCGCCTTTTTGGGAACACGCTCCAACGGGATCATGGCCAACAACCCCCGTGATGGTCATCATCGCTACCCCGACCCTGCAGCTCCTCAACCCCCTCCAGCTAACCACGATGGTGAGACCCGTGGAGAAGCCTTGACGTCCACAAGGCACGCCCGCTTTGATATAAACGAGGTAGACTAAGTCACTCGAGTAGTACTGAGTCTTAGTATGTCCACGCCCTGTAATTGCATGATATTGTATCGACATAATTAAATACTGTCTGCTTATGCGCCCCTATTTTAAATAATAGCCATGCATAAGTATGTTGGCGTACGATTGCATTTTTTTATTCCGGCGTATCTACCAAAAACCACCCCCGACGACACCCACAGTAATACGTCACTTTTGTGAGATATGTGTATCTGTGGCATTAACCCCGGCCCCATAGAGCAGAACCGACAGACTAGTTGCCCCTCACCGTGATAAATGACCCAGACCAGATGCTGTATAAAAGGCCACCTCGTGACCTTGCCAAGTACCCCTTACCTTGTGCACAACTCTCATAGCCATTCCCTTGCCATGTCGAGCCCTAGTATTTATCTGAGAACTCCAGATGCAACCCCAGGTAGTTTTGTTAGAGTATTGTGGGATTTTACCTGCAGTACAATGAGTTCCACCCATCCACCCCAGTACGAGTTGCTCAAATCGAGGATCACCCCTTCCACCTCAAAATATTGGGCAGTGGTGCACATCCCTCCCGCAAACCCAAACCAAGACCCAACGGAAGTCTCCTTCGTGGGGAAATCTATGCCGACCCCACAAATGGCCATAGAAGCTGCTGCGTACGAAGCGATTGCTCGCCTTCGATTCGCGGTACCCTATGCCAGGGATCGAGGGTATTATTACTTCCTGAGTCGTGCAGCACCCAGAAAAGTAGCATCTTTTCCCGGTTGACACATCGAGAGAGACCCAGTACTGGACAATCTAGCCCAATATGTCATCGCTCAAGAGCGTTTGACCCAGTGAGTAATGGGTTATCTCCAGAGCCTCGCTGATTTAAATCCTCAGATCGCCATCGGCAGACCACTGAGGCCCGACCAGGAGAGACGCATTCATCGACTAGTCAATCCGCTTCCCCCGATAGAAGAAGAGTGTGCCCCAGTACCAGAGACGTTTTATCAGGACCCTGTACATTTGCCATTTTCGTTGTAGACATCACTGCTATGTTTATTGTCCCAGCATTTATTTATGTGTTGCAACTTATGCGTGGTATTCTAAATTTGTGCGATGAGTTAAATATTTGGATTCAATTAATGTGAGTAGTTTTTACTGCTGTTAATTTTGATTAACTAATTTTCGCTTGCGGTAAATTCTGAAGTGAGATTTTTTTCCTAAGTTGTTACAGCATATAGCTTCACGACATAGATTTTTATTCACGCAGCACCACAACAGCAGACTCACAACCCCAACCACTCGACCACATGCACTAATTGCAAATCCGCGTGCACATGTTGCATCTAACTGATTTTCCTCCCTAACGCACCACAGTCTCTGAAGGAGAGAATTGTGGGTAATTATTCGGGTACAAGTTGCCTCCCACACACTAACAACAAGTTAGCACCCGACACCACACTTAGTCCTCATGATCACCGCCACAGCAGAGAGCTAACACTCAAGCGGCAGCATCACGACGATCATCGAGGATCATCTCGCACAAGAGCACGGAGAACCCCAGCAATGTCGAGAACCCTCCGCACACCAGGATCATGTACCAGTCCGGCATCGCCTCCGCCATTAGAGACTCATCTCGAGCTCCTGCGAACAGAAATGGAGGAGAAGGAAGGAGAAGGAAAAGCGAGGCCAGGTGTGAGGAAGAAGAGAGGAGCACCTCGGTCATTTTATAGCTCGAGGTCGGTGTATGGTGGGCGAAGTCCACCAGCGCCGCTCGTCGCTCGATCGCCGGTGTTCGGAGGCGAATCCGCGAGCAGTGCCGACAGCGCACTGCCCGCGAGGTGAGTGCACGCTGCACCGGCAGCTAGCACGCCGCGCACTACCGCAGTACGACCTAGATGCCCTACACGCAAAACGTCGCCGGTGCAGAAAGCGCGGGAAAGCGCGTGAGAGAGAGCAAGAAGAGAGAGACAGAGGTAGAAGAAGAGACTGACAGTGGGCCCCGGGTCCACCTGTCAGCCAGAGAGAGCACTGTGCTCTCGGGTGCGACCAGCGTATTTTAGAAATTTAGAATTTAATTCTAAATTTTTTGTAACCAAAAGTAGTAATTTCTCGTTTTCCCCCAACCATGGATTTTTCCACACAATGCTAGTATTCCACACTGTAGTTTTACACCACTTATTTGTCCACTCACTGTAGCCACATTTTATTGCGTGAGTGGGGTGGTTTTTTTGTGATATTACTTTGCAATAGTAGGAGTAATTCTTTTTCAAAGAAGCCCTTAGCAAATCTCGAGGACGAGATTTTTCTTAAGGGGTTAGTGTTATAACACCCCAAAAATTTTAACCATGATTTGTTTATTAAAATTTTGCCAAGAAATTAAATTTTCATTTTTGTGTATTTATCTTTTGATTTCAGAACCACCCTTTTCCTTGATATTGTGGAGTTTTCACCCCAAGTGAAAACTTTTCAAAAATATTGTTGGACTTGTTTACCCTCTCAAGACAAACATTTCTTTTATCAGTGGATTTATTTGCATAATTATTTTTCCTGAGCTTTATTTTTTTTAAAGGATTTTTCATAAGTTTTGGAGCCTCTTTTCCACTACAACCCTTTGGTAAAATTAGTTATAAGTTTCACCAAAATTTGGAGATGTCATGGGATGCTCCCACATCACTTTTATGCAAAAATCTCTTTTAGTCATTTGGAAATTTTGAGCTCTACCCCAAGTTTTCAAATCTGGTCCAGTTTATAAAATTGCACTACAACCTATTTAAATATTTCTTTAAAGCTTCCACCAAAATTAGTGGATGTTAGTAGTTGTGTATAATTCAATTTTTGGCAAAAAAACCCACTGGTGTTCTTTGAAAAAATTGAGCAAATCATCCTCTTTTGCGCTCTGGTCCAGTTGGGTGTTTTCTACTGCAACCCTATTTTGTTTTGCTCTAGTGCCCATGATCTTTCTCCTGCTTAGAGCCCACTCTACCAAACCCTTAAGTTCAGGAGATTGGGCCCACTGGAGGATTTTCAGTACATGCAATAATGCCCTTTTCTTTCTGTCCAGATTTGGTTTTCTCAAGAACTTGCACTAACAAGTTTCTGGTTTTTCCCAACTAACCTTGCCACCCTCTTTATCATCCAAAGAGACTATGATCTGGAGTTTTTGGCCACCCCAAGAGTTGCCTAGATGCCCTTGGCATTCTGTCAAGCACCTTGTGTACATGGTCAGTTTTGACATAGTTTTTAGTTTGCACATTGGACCTGTTTGCTTTGCCTAACCAACATGTCTCATGGGTCTACCTTAGTCTATAGCCCCACCCTGCTAAACCTCATGTGGGTTGGAGCTCCCTGGCATGCCTTGGCATTTTGCTGAACACATAGCACGCCCAGAGCGCACGTTTTGCACGCGCGCAGCCGAGCCACCGCATCGTGCCCCTGGCCTTTGCTCGCCCGCAGGGCCGCGCCCCGGCCTCGCCCGCTCACCAGAACCCTCCAGGCCGCCCCTGGAGCCCCACAGCGCCGCCGTCAGGGCGGCCATGGCAGCTAGCGGCCAGCCACAGCAGGCTCCTGCCATGGACGGCACCGCCCGAGCCACTCTCACTCGCCAGCTCGCCCCTGAAGCAGTGCCCGCTCGTCTCCTAGCCTCTGCCGCCATCCCCAGCCTCGACACGTCGTGCTGCAAGCTACAAAACGGTGGTTCACCGTTCCTATCCACGACCGCCGCGGAACCGACCTCGGCCACCTATAAAAAGGAACCCCGAGCTTGTCTAGGCCCTCGGGCAACCTCAAGCCATCCCCCTAGAGCTCCCTTAGCCGGCAATCGATGGAGGAAGGTCGTCTTCCCCATCTCCGGTCAGTTCGGCCGCAGCCACACTCCGGTGTCGTGCATCGCAAGTAGAGCCTCCCCTGCCCTTCCAACGCCACCGTCCGACTCCCCTCGACCGTGCGGAGCCACCCAACGCCTCGGCCTCGATCGGGAACCACCGTAGCCCAAACCCCCAAATCCTCTCGAAGCCACCACCGTCGCGGAGCTCGCCGCCGGTGACTCCCTCCACCCTCGCCAACCTAGCAACCACTTGGAGGACCGCCCGGGACTGGCGGATCCATCCCTACCCTCGGAACCCCGTGGGGAGCCGCGGTTCGTCGACGGCGATCGCTGGAGCCCCGCCACCGCTCGGACAGAGGAGGAAGGAGGCGCGGGCCACTGGTCAAACCTGACTAGTGGGCCCAAGGGACCCACTATCAGTGACCCCGAGCCAGCCCGCGTTGTTTAAGTGAAAGCGTAAAACCCAGAGTATGTCTTCTCTGCCCCGAAAACGTATTCTCATTCGAACCGTTTTGTTTTTCTGTTTTAATTAAAAACAAAGTTTTGACTAAACTTTGACTGGCTATAACTTTTTAAATATAAGTCCAATTGATTTGATTCTTTTTCTGTTGTCTCTCAAATTTTGTCTAGTTTATTTTCTTATTTATTTGAAAAAAATTCAAACAAATTTTTTGTACTATTTTGAAACTATGTGTTAATTCAAATTTTCTTAAAAGCAGAGATTTTGGAGAAGAAAGCAACTTTCAAAAAAGTGCACCCCCACTTGCATACTCTTGAAGGCAAGCATTCTGAACCCTGGCATAATATTCTCGTGTGTTGTTTGATACGGTTACAACACCACCTTGTCTCAGAGTTTTCGTTATTTTATGCGATGATACGATCATACTCATAAGTGCATATTGATGATTCCGTGCTGTTGGTATTCGATATGTTTGTGATAGTAATCAGCCTTGTATGCCTTTCATGACTACCGGAAGGAACCCGGGAAAGCCTCTCTTGGGTAGACACGGGCTTGTCCCTAGTTCCTCGTCGAGACGGTTGTGTCCGGTAAGGCATGGTGAGGTATGATGAATGGTGATTCTATCTGATTGGTGTGAAATATATTCCTTATGCTTATCATGCAAGAAATGCTTTAACCTCCTGAGTCGACCATAGATCGAGTCTTGTTCCAGTAACCCCCATACTTGTTTCGTACTACCACTCGTCCCTGCCATAGGTAGGATACAGTTCAGTAAGTTGTCAACCCCTTCCTAGCACACACCGTACAGAGAGGCCATGGTGGAAGATACCGGCTGCATCCGGTAGGCATGCCACCTGGTCCGGGGGCATGGGTGTTTTCGGTTGGAGCCGAAGGGGGTAGCTCCCCTAGTTTGCGTGCGCTATAAATTTTGTGATCCCATGCTATTTGATGTTGTAGCCTCCCCACTTAGAGTTTTGCTTAACGGGTGTCGTGGGTGATTCCAGGCACCAGTAAGCTTGGCTGGTGTGTGCAGTCAGGTGTGTTTTCAATTAAAAGACAGTAGACGAAATTAGTCCCAATGGGCTAAAGGAATCCGTTATTCGTGGGTATAGAGTACACCCTCTGCAGAGATTATATCTATTCGAATAGCCGTGTCCATGGTTAAGGACTACAGTCTGGGATGGGTCAAGTGTCAGTCTTAGTGTCGGTCTTCGGAGGAATAGATTGCTAAACCAGAACATGGATCATGTTTTGTGACTCATGATGATTATGATTACTATTATTATGGACTAACCATTTACATTAGTTGAATTATTGAGTGTCCTTGGGACGGTTCTATCTCCTGGATGTTCACTGTGTTACTCTCATATAAGCCCTTTATGTGGTGTCGTAGAGACGCCCGACTGTGGCATGCTTGTTATTCATTTACTTTATAAGCCCTTTATGTGGTGTCGCAGAGATGCCCGACTGTGGCATGCTTGTTATTCATTTACTGTATAAGCCCTTTATGTGGTGTCGCAGAGACGCCCGACTGTGGCATGCTTGTTGTTCATTTACTTTATAAGCCCTTTATGTGGTGTCGCAGAGACGCCCGACTGTGGCATGCTTGTTATTCATTTACTTTATAAGCCCTTTATGTGGTGTTGCACAGACGCCCGACTGTGGCATGCTTGTTATATGTTTTATTTATAAGCCCTTTTATGTGGTGTCGCTCAGACGCCCGATTGAGGCATGCTTTATATTATTATCCCTTCGAGGCGTCGCTTCAGACACCCGATCGGTGCATTCTATTTCTACTCTCTTATTGCAGATTCATGTTGTAAATGAATAAACCGCTTGCGTGCATCATGGATTTTTATTTCGTGACTAACGTTGTGATCATGAAATATTTCAGAGCATGATTATCATTTGTTATATTATACCTGTGTTTATAATGTTTGCGAGTACATTCAAAAGTACTCACTGGCTTGTCCCTGGCTATTGTCTTGGACAGATTTCTTGCGTGGAGAGGAGCGTCGCGATGACAGCTCCGGAACCTACGCAATGGTGATAGCAGCCTCGTGAAGATAGGAGTTATCCAGGTCAGCTATTCTTGTGGGAAATGGAGTCCCATAGACGCTGATGATCCGCAAACCGCTTCCGCCATCAACCACTAGAAACCAATTGTTGTACTCATAGGCCAGAATGGTCTTGTACTACATATCTTGTATTTTGCTTGGAGTTTCTGTATCAAGTTGGTGCCTCATCAGCTAACAGTAATCCTGGGGCTGGTGAGCACAAGGGCCATTTTTTGGGAAATTAATATCCCGAAAATCCGGTCCTGACATTTTATGTGGCTGCTATGGGTTGAGCAAGAACCGTTCTTACCTACGTATCAAAACCACAACGATAGTTTGTCAAGTTAGTGTTGTTTTAACCTTCTCAAGAACCGGGCGTAGCCAGACTCAGTTCAACTAAAGTTGGAGAAACTGGCACCCGCTAGCCACCTGTGTGCAAAGCTCTCGGTAGAACCAGTCTCGCGTAAGCGTACGCGTAATGTCGGTCCGGGCCGCTTCATCCAACAATACCGCCAAAGCAAAGTATGACATGCTGGTAAGCAGTATGACTTGTATCGCCCACAACTCACTTGTGTTCTACTCGTGCATATAACATCAACGCATAAACCTGGCTTGGATGCCACTGTTGGGGAACATAGAAATTTCAAAAAAAAAAATCCTTCGAACACGCAAGATCAAGGTGATGCGCAGCGACGAGAGGGAAGAGTATCGTCCACGTACCCTTGTAGACCATAAGCGGAAGCGTTATGAGAACACGGTTGATGTAGTCGAACGTCTTGACGATCCGACCGATCCAAGTACCGAACGCACGGCACCTCCGTGTTCAACACACGTTCAGCTCGATGACTTCCCACGAACTCTAATCCAGCAGAGCTTCACGGGAGAGTTCCGTCAGCACGACGGCATCATGACGGTGATGATGTTGCTACCGACGCAGGGCATCGCCTAAGCACTTCTATGATATGTTCGAGGTGGATTATGGTGGAGGGGGGCACCGCACACGGCTAAGGGATCAATGATCAACTTGTGTGTCTAGAGGTGCCCCCTGCCCCCATATATAAAGGAGCAACGGGGGCAGGCCGGCCGGCCCTCTATGGCGCGCCAGGAGGAGGAGTCCTCCTCCTAGTAGGAGTAGGAATCCCCTCTTTCCTACTCCTACTAGGAGGGGAAAGGAAGGGGAGAGGGAGAAGGAAAGGGGGGCGCCGCCCCCCTCTCCTAGTCCAATTCTGACCAGAGGGGGAGGGGCATGCGGCCTGCCCTAGGCCAGCCCTCTCTCTCTCCACTAAGGCCCATTATTTCTCCCAGGGGGTTCTGGTAACCCTCTGGCACTCCGGTTTTCTCCGAAATCACCCGGAACACTTCCGTTGTTTGAATATAGTCATCCAATATATTGATCTTTACGTCTCGACCATTTTGACACTCCTCGTCATGTCCGTGATCATATCCGGGACTCCTAACTACCTTCGGTACATCAAAACATAAAAACTCATAATACCGATCATCACCGAACTTTAAGCGTGCGGACCCTACGGGTTCGAGAACTATGTAGACATGACCGAGACACGTCTCTGGTCAATAACCAATAGAAGAACCTGGATTTTCATATTAGCTCCCACATATTCTACGAAGATCTTTATCGGTCAAACCGCATAACAGCATACGTTGTTCCCTTTGTCATCGGTATGTTACTTGCCCGAGATTCGATCGTCGGTATCTCAATACCTAGTTCAATCTCTTTACCGGCAAGTCTCTTTACTCGTTATGTAATGCATCATACGGTAACTAACTCATTAGTTACAATGCTTGCAAGGCTTATAGTGATGTGCATTACCGAGTGGGCCCGGAGATACCGCTCTGACAATCGGAGTGACAAATCCTAATCTTGATCTATATCCTCAAGAAGTACCATCGAAGACACCTGTAGAGCACCTTTATAATCACCAAGTTACGTTGTGATGTTTGGTAGCACACAAAGTGTTCCTCCGATAATCGGGAGTTACATAATCTCATAGTCATAGGAACATCTATAAGTCATGAAGAAAGCAATAGCAACATACTAAACGATCGAGTGCTAAGCTAACAGAATGGGTCAAGTCAATTACAGCATTCTCCTAATGATGTGATCCCGTTAATCAAATGACAACTCATGTCAATGGCTAGGAAACATAACCATCTTTGATCAACGAGCTAGTCAAGTGGAGGCATACTAGTGACATTCTATTTGTTTATGTATTCACACAAGTATTATGTTTCCGGGTAATACAATTCTAGCATGAATAATAAACATTTATCATGATATAAGGAAATAAATAATAACTTTATTATTGCCTCTAAGGCATATTTCCTTCAGTAGAAATCAAGAAGGAGCATCAAGTGTTAAGCTGACGAAATGGGTCTAGTCAATCACATCATTCTCCTAATGATGTGATCCCATTTATCAAATGACAACTCATGTCTATGGTTACGAAACATAACCATCTTTGATCAACGAGCTAGTCAAGTAGAGGCGTACTAGTGACACTTTGTTTGTCTATGTATTCACACATGTATTATGTTTCCAGTTAATACAATTCTAGCATGAATAAAAACATTTATCATGATATAAGGAAATAAAATATAACTTAATATTGCCTCTAGGGCATATTTCCTTCACAATGATCGTAGCAAGTTGGCCTCGGTATCTTTTTCGTGACTTTCAACCGAATATGCATATATGATATTTGGGTTAATGAACCCAATATCACCGATTTGTCTTTTCTTCAATTCGGCGATCTTCAATCTGCATAATATAGTGAGGATAATTATACATGCAATGAAAGAGCTGACCTATATATAGAGACTTAATGCTAGAAGTAGTACTTAAAGATAGTAGCAAGTGACCGTTAATTTATCGAAGGCCTTCTGATTTTAAAACTGGAAGAACTCCTCAAATGGAACATTCAATAGATCAGTTCCAACGAGTTCATGCTCATCTTTAAATCTCGGCGTCAAAATATTCCTCCCCCAGACTCTCTGCAGGTTTTCATGTACCAATCATGGAATCTTCGCATCATCGTTGTTAGAGATCTTTCATCTTTGACGAGAGGCTTCACGTACTCGTATCTGTGTTCGTCCACCTACAAGAATTCATAATGTAAATCATCGGGCAGGTAATCTCCAAGATTGTTATAACTGGGCACCATCCTTGAATCATTAGCGACGATATCGCTAGACACCTTGAACGGGGGGCACGATTGGTTCGCTTGTTCGCCGAGATGAGCAATTTTTTCCTAGCTCGTCGTTCCGCTAACCTTTGATCACTGACAGTACTTTTCGACCGCTCCGCTTCGATAAATGACCTTTCAATAATGCGCTCATAGTTGCCTTTTGGCAGAGACTTTGGTGGTTTCTTCAGGGCTTCCACAGTGCGCTTCACTTTCACCGGATCTATCTTCTCCTCCGGAGGTGGATGTTTCTTTGTTTTCACCCCTTCAAAGAAGTTCGCCACTTCGTCTCACACGATCTTCTCGTTTTCCTCCGGGGTCCTCTCATATGGTAACTTCTCTGGAGTCTTCAGAGAAGGACCGAATCTGTATTGCCTCCCGCCTCTGGTTGTACTACTAGACGCCGGAGTAGACGGAGTGGCTGCGGCTGTCTTCTTTCCTTGCTTACGAGGCGGAGGAGGAGGACTACGATGTGCCGGAGCAGCCGGAGCGGCGGCGGTTCTCTTCCTCCCTTGCTGACGAGGCGGAGTGCCGCCACGCGCTGGAGAAGGAGGCTGGTTGCTCGGGCGCGCCGGCGCAGGCAGAGAAGGAGACGGAGTGTCGCCACGCGCCGGGAAGGAGGCTGAGTGCCCTGATCACTCGCCGGAGGAGGAGGAGGAGGAGGCGGAGGCGTCCAGTTCAGAAGGTTGATGAGCTCCTTCCGCCATAGGCATGGAGTCAACAGACAAGAACCCAGCCGAGTCTCCCCTTCACCCGTAGGGTGGTCAAGCTCGAGGGCCTCAAATCCGTCCGTTATTTCATCCACCATCACCCTAGCATATCCTTCTAGAATCGGCTGGCAGTGAAAAGTTGCGCCAGGTTCAGGAGGTGCAATAGAGCCAACAGCCTCCTGACTTTAAATTTCTTCCATTGCGTCATAAGGTGGCAATTTTGAGACTCCGTGATTTAGTACACGGGGTAGCTAGCAGGAGCCGTGAAGACAGGCTCCAGCTGCTACAGCTCGGTGGAAGCCACGCTGCGTCTCCGCTGAGATGGCAGGGTAGCTTCAGGGAAAGCTTCGGCAGGTTGCTTGCCGCGATCTGCTTCTCGTTGCTCTATAGCTTGTACTCTTGCGTGCAGCGCCTGAATTTGGATCTGCTCAACTTTCTTCCTCCTCTCCTGGCATTTGTAACCGCCTACATCCGGAAACCCAACCTTCCACGAAACATAGCCTGGCGTGCCTCGTGTCCATCCAGGGTGCTCAGGATTCCCGAGGGCCATTGTGAGCTCGTCGTTCTCTCTGTCTGGAACAAACGTCCCTTGTTGCGCTGCATCGATATACTGCCGAAGCTTCGTGACGGGTATTCGCAGTTGCTCGTTCATCCAATGGCACTTCCCTGATACAGGGTCTAAGGTTCCGCCAACCACGAAGAACCAAGTCCGGCAGGTCATTCTTAGCCTTGGCCCACAACTGCCGGGCTTTGAGGTAGCCACCTGACCCCGTGCGATGGTGAAGCTTCTTCTTCGTAGAATTTTTCTTGTTTGTCACTGACATCTTCTTACTCTTGTCTGATGTCTTGTGGGCCACAAAGTCGTCCCACTGATCTTTGATCTTCTCATACCGGCCGGTGAATTCTGGTGTCTCTTCTTTGTCGACAAACATTGTTTTCAGCTCATTCTTCCACCTCCTGAATAGTTCTACCATCTTCTTAAGAGCATGAGACTTGATCAATTGCTCTATAACTGGCTTCTCCGGATCCTCCTCTGGCGGTAGGGTCAAATTTTCCTTCAGCGCGGTCCAAAGATCATCTTTCTGCATATCGTTGACATAAGACACCTCAGGGTCATCTTTAGCCAGCTTATACCATTGGTGGATGCTGATCGGGATCTTATCCCTAACAAGAACCCCGCATTCAGCAGCAAATGCTTCCTTTGTACGGATGGGTTCATTCGGTCGGCCATGGCACACGATTGCTGTGATCTCAAACCTTCCATCTGAGCGCAACTTTTTCTTCGGGCCTCATTTCTGTACCGAAGTTGTGCTCGATCCGGAGGGCTAGTAAAAAGAAGAAAGATGAGAGTTATTAATTAATATTTGTACATACCAAAACAATTAATGCATCAATTAGCTATAGTCAACACATGCTTAATTAATATATATATATATATACCTGGCCGGACTCCGTTTGGTCACTAGAGCCGTCATCAAGGTGTCCTTCTTCCATCGGCATTCGGTCACCGGAGCCATCATAATCATGTCCTTCCTCCTCCATTGTTCGATCATGGAAGCCTGCTTCTTCACCCTATCCTTCCAGACCATCGGTTTCGTTGAGAAACGACATGACGTCATCACTTCCAGCTGCAATTATGTCCCCCAACACCGCTTCTGTTGCTTCGTCTCGGGGGTGCTCCATAGTTTCTGCACATATTTACAGCATGGAAATTATTATTCAAACATGACAGATGGATATATTAGTGGCAAACGTAGAACTAGCTAGCTAATCACAATAAGGAATCATATTAGTGGCCTCGACGCTTCTCTAGGGTTTGGGGTGGCCTCGACAATGCTTCAAAGGTTTGGGGTGGCCTTGGCAACGCTTCAAGGGTTTGGGGTGGCCTCGACGACAACACTCTTTTAACTTGGTAAATTTGGGTGGCCTCGAGAGAGTTTGTCGGGTAGGGGCGCGGCGGGAGGGGGTAGGAGACCGACATCGTTTTTTCTACCGTTTGGGTGTCCTCGAGAGTTTTGGTCGAGCGAGAGGGCCGGGGGTAAGAAATAAAAAGAGGAGACCAAAGGCCTCGTGCTGCCCCTGGCCAAAACTTTAGTCCCACCTCGCTAGTTGAGAGGGGCGCGTAGTGGTTTATAAGCCCCACTGTCGCACCCCTCTCGAGCTCCTCTATATTGCAGGTTTACGGACCTAATTGTCACTGCTATGCCTGATGGGCCTACTGGGCCTTCTGCGGGCCTAAATCCTGGCCCATGGTAGGGTTTATGGTCGTATTCAGGCCGTGGTGGCCCAGTAGTTGGCACTTTTTAATTTTTTGTGTTGCTTTATTTATTTTATTTTGTTTCTACTTACAACAAAGAACTTATTGTTGCTATTTTTATTTATTTTATTAAAGTTTATTTATTTTACTTTTATAAAGTTTATTTTATTTCTACTTCTTTATTTTATTCAAGTTTATTTTATTTTATTTTATTTTATTTCTACTTATTTATTGTATTAAATTTAAATTTATTTTATTTTGTTTCTACTTATTTATTAAAGTTTATTTAATTTACTTTATTAAAGTTTATTTTGTTTCTACTTATTTATTTTATTAAAGTTTATTTTATTTTATTTTGTTTCTACTTATTTATTTTATTAAATTTTAATTAATTTTATTTTGTTAATTTTCTTTTTGCTATTAAAGAATATTAAAGTTTATTAGAGTTTTATAAAAGTTTTTAGTTAATTTTCTTTTTGCTCTTAAAGAATATTATAGTTTTGTTTCTACTTATTTCTATTATTTTATTTTTGCACTCCATAGTTTTTCATTTTTTAACTTATTTGAACTCCATAGTTTTTCTGTGTTCAAAATGCACCATTCGAAGCCACATCATCAATTTTCAACCCTTTCTGACTTGATTTGCTACTTTTCATGCATTTACTGATTATTTTGAGCTATAAGACCCTGAAATTGAAAAGCATTTCAAATGAACTCTGAAAAGGTTGAAAGTTGGCATGGTATCATCATTTCATCCACATAGCTTGTGCAAGAAAGTAGAGAGGGTTACGGCAAAAACTGGATGCACTTCGTGTACAAAACGGACAATCTCTTTTGAAGTATCAGAGTTTCATACAGAAACTAGTCTGTTACAAAGGGATTTCATTTTTTTAACTTATTTGAACTCCATAGTTTTCCTGTGTTCAAAATGCAACATTCAAAGCCACATCATCAATTTTCAACCCTTTCTGACTTCATTTGTTATTTTTCATGCATTTACTGATTATTTTGAGCTATAAGACATTGAAATTGAAAAGCATTTCAAATGAACTCTGAAAAGGTTGAAAGTTGGCATGGTATCATCATTTCATCCACATAGCATGTGCAAGAAAGTAGAGAGGGTTATGGCAAAAACTGGATGCACTTCGTGTACACAACGGACAATCTCTTTTGAAGTAGAAGGGTTTCATACGGAATCTCGTCTGTTACAAAGGGATTTCATTTTTTTTAACTTATTTGAACTCCATAGTTTTTATGTGTTCAAAATGTACCATTCAAAGACACATCATTAATTTTCAACCCTTTCTGACTTCATTTGTTATTTTCATGCATTTACTGATTATTTTGAGCTATAAGACCCTGAAATTGAAAAGCATTCCAAATGAACTCTGAAAAGGTTGAAAGTTGGCATGGTATCATCATTTCATCCACATAGCATGTGCAAGAAAGTAGAGAGGGTTACGGCAAAAACTGGATGCACTTCGTGTACACAACGGACAATCTCTTTCAAAGTATCAGGGTTTTATACGGAAACTCGTCTGTTACAAAGGGATTTCATTTTTTTAACTTATTTGAACTCCATAGTTTTTATGTGTTCAAAATGCACCATTCAAAGACACATCATTAATTTTCAACCCTTTCTGACTTCATTTGTTATTTTTCATGCATTTACTGATTATTTTGAGCTATAAGACCCTGAAATTGAAAAGCATTTCAAATGAACTCTGAAAAGGTTGAAAGTTGGCATGGTATCATCATTTCATCCACATAGCATGTGCAAGAAAGTAGAGAGGGTTACATTAAAAACAAAGTACTTACATAGTTCTCATTGAACAACATATATCTCTCTAGAGCATATACTTAAACCATACATTGAAACTATGTAAAACCTTCCAACGCAACAACAAATGCGATCATAATCACAAACAAGGTAAAAATTGATCCAACGGCATAATGATACCAATCCTCGGTATGAATGGCATATTTTCTAATCTTTCCAATCTTCAACTACATTGCATCCATCTTGATCTTGTGATCATCGACGACATCCGCAACATGCAACTCCAATATCATCTTCTCCTCCTCAATTTTTTTATTTTTTCCTTCAAGTAATTGTTTTCTTCTTCAACTAAATTTAACCTCTCGACAATACGGTCGGTTGGAATTTCCGGTTCAACTACCTCCTACATAAATAAAATCTATGTCACATTGGTCGGCATAATTGTCATAAAAAATAAATGAACCAAATAGTAATAAAAAGATAATATATACCACATCTGAATCATAGGCAGGACGAGGGCCGACGGGGGCGGATACCAAAACCATCGCACTAAATAATAACAAGCAATAATAAAATTTAGAAAATTAGACAAGTACCTAACTAAAGTAAGAATTATTTTCTTTTAAAAAGAAGATAAGAATAAGAGGCTCACCACGGTGGTGCTGGCGGCGAGATCGGCGCGGGCGATCGACGGTGCTGAAGATGGGGACGGGATGTGACGCACCGCTAAACCTATGCAAATCTCGGGGAAAATGGAGCTTGGAGGTCGAGCTTCGAGAGGAGAAAGCTTAACTAGTGTGGCTCGAGCATTTCATCGAACACCTCATGTGCATAGGAGGTGAGCTAGAGCACCCAAATGTCCTCTCCTCCACGGCAAGAAAAAACAGAGCACTGTGGAGTGCTCTGCTGCGGCGATGGGGTATATATAGGTAACTCATTTGTCCCGGTTTGTGGCAGGAACCAGGACTAAAGCCCAGCCTTCTTTCCTGGTTCAAGCCAAGAACCGGGACCAATGGTTGTGGGCTAGGAGCAAGGCCCATTGGTCCCGGTTCGTGCCAAGAACCAGGACAAATGGGTCCATACGGACCGGGACCAATGCCCACGAGGCCCTAGCCGGCCCCCTGGGCTCATGAACCGAGGCGAATAACCCTATTGGTCCTAGTTCGTGACTGAACTGAGTCTAATGGGCTTGCCATGCCCGAACCAAAGCCCCGTTTTCTACTAGTGATAGACAAACAGAGTGTCACTAGTATGCTTCTACTTGACTAGCTCGTTGAATCAAAGATGGTTAAGTTTCCTAGCCATAGACATGAGTTGTCATTTGATTAACGGGATCACATAATTAGGTAATGAAGTGATTGACTTGAACCATTCTGTTAACCATTTGGTCGTTTAGTATATTGCTATTGCTTTCTTCATGACTTATACATGTTCATATGACTATGAGATTATGCAACTCCCGAATACCGGAGGAACACTTTGTGTGCTACCAAACGTCACAACGTAACTGAGTGATTATAAAGGTGCTCTACAAGTGTCTCCGATGGTACTTGTTGAGTTGGCATAAATCGAGATTAGGGTTTGTCACTCCGATTGTCGGAGAGGTATCACTGGGCCCTCTGGGTAATGCACATCACTATAAGCCTTGCAAGCATTGTAACCAATTAGTTAGTTGTGGGATGATGTATTACGGAATGAGTAAAGAGACTTGCCAGTAAAGAGATTGAACTAGGTATTAAGAGACCGATGATCGAATCTCGGGAAAGT
>NW_028260368.1:16881981-16884772 GCF_056163025.1 Triticum urartu | reverse complement strand
TTTTTCTTGTACGTAGGAAATGAGATTTTTCTTTTTTACTACAAATTTATAAGCTGTTTTGTTTCACTCATATAGCTATCTAGTTTAACTTACCAACCCAAATACTAAATAATGAAAAGGAATATAAATAGTTAATGGATTTTATAGAGAAAAGATCTATTTTAACGAATCACACGTAGAGATATTGCTAGCACACAAAAAGTTAATGGTATTTCATAACTAATGGATTGAGCAGCAGCTCGTAGACCGCCTGAAAAAGAATATTTATTATTTGAGCTATATCCTGCCATAAGAAGACCCAATAGGAGCTATACTTGAAATGGCAATCCATAAAAAAACACCAATACTAAGATCGGCTAAAACAAAATGATATCCCAAAGGGATAACTAAAAAACTTAATAAAACTGATATGACTGCTATAGAGGGTCCAATGCTAAATAAAGAAATATCTCCTCGGGATGGCAGAATATCTTCTTTAAAAAGTAGCTTAGTCCCATCTGCTATAGCTTGAAGCAGGCCCAGGGGGCCAGCATATTCAGGACCAATACGTTGTTGTATCGACGCAGATATTTCTCTTTCTAACCACACAATTACGAGTACCTCTATTGTTATTCCAAAGGAGGGTCAAAATGGGTAGAATCGATATCAGTCCATAGACTTCTTTTAATAATTCCAATTTCGAAAAAGAATTGATAGTTTTCTACCTCTACCCCTATCTATTATCATTTCAACCGATCAACTTCCCCCATAATGATATCTATACTACCTAATATCGTCATGATATCAGCCAATTTCATTTTTTAACTAGCTGAGGAAGAATTTGCAAATTAATAAACCCGGTGGACGGATTTTCCATCTCCAGGGGAAAAGGCTATCATCTCCTACTAGATAAATACCTAATTCACCTTTTGGGGCTTCTACTCTTACATAAAGCTCTTGTCTTGACAATTCAAAATTGGGCGAAGGTTTTTTACCAAGAAATTTATAACTCAAAATCATTCCATTCAGAATTATTTTCTTTCTTAAAGCGTCGGACTTCTAAATTTTCATAAGGTCCTCCAGGAATTTTTTCTACAGCTTGTTGAATTATTTTGATGGATTCCCTCATTTCACCAATTCGTACTAAATAGCGAGCTAACGAATCCCCTTCTTTTTGCCATTGGACTTTCCAATCAAATTGGTTGTAAGACTCATAAGGATCTACTTTACGAAGATCCCATTGTATTCCAGAAGCTCGTAACATCGGTCCCGATAAGCCCCAATTTACTGCTTCTTCTCCGCTAATAAAACCCTACTCCTTCAACTCGCTCTAAAAAATTGGATTCTGTGTAATAAGTTGTTTGATATTCAACAACTCCGCGTAAAAAATAATCACAGAAATCTAAACATTTATCGATCCATCCATAAGGTAGATCGGCGGCTACTCCTCCGATGCGAAATGTAATTGTGCATCAATCGCATACCTGTAGCAGCTTCAAATAGATCATATATTAATTCTCTCTCTCTAAAAATATAGAAAAAAGGAGTCTGTGCGCCGAGATCCGCCATAAAAGGTCCAAGCCATAGCAAGTGAGAAGCTATCCGGCTTAATTCTAACATAATTACCCTAATATAGCTGGCTCTTTGTGGTATTTGAATATTCTCCAAGAATTCTGGTGCATTTACTGTTATTGCTTCTGTAAACATAGTAGCTAAATAATCCCACCCTTGTTACATAAGTGTAAGTATTGTATAATAGTTCGGTTTTTCCGCGATTTTTTCCATCCTCTGTGTAAATACCCTAATATGGGTTCACAATCAATAACATCCTCACCATCGAGAGTAACGATCAGTCGAAGAACACCATGCATTGATGGGTGTTGAGGGCCCCATATTGACTATCATGAGATCTTTTCTTGTAAGCGGTAGACTCATATCCTTTCTTCCTTAATTCATTATTCCATGAAAATGGATTATTCCATGAATTCCTCAAAGCGAGGCTCATCAAAATGAAAAAATCTAAGACTACTATAAGACTACTAAAAAAATAATAAAACAAGAAAAAATATTGAACGATTAAAATTACTGCTCCCGAATATTCAACTGACCGATTAATTTCTTATAACGTACTCTATTTTTCTTTGCCAAATAAGCCAGCAAACGTCGACGTTTTCCAAAAGTCTTCGTAGACCTCTTTCCGATGAAAAATCTTTTTGTGTAATTCCAAATGTGAAGCAAGTCTCCGTATCTTATTGGTGAAACTGAATACTTGAAATTCAACAGAACCCCTGTTTTCTTCTTTTCTTCTTTAACCATAAATCCAAAAATTTTTCTACCTCCTTTCTTTTTCATGTATTTTTCTGATCATGGAAAAATACAAAATTATGTCAGTTATTTTGAAGTTATTCTAATCTCGTACACACACAAATTTGCAATTATTCATCTACTACTGGAATTTGGATTTATTTTATCGATGCAAATTGGATTTGGATAGAAGGGTACATTCTTTCTAATATTTTAGATAGAAGAAATGTTTCTTCTATCTAAAATATTAGAAAGAATTTTGCTGATTTATTTATTGCTATATGCAATTTATGGAATTGATACACCATTTAATTGATATCATTTAGCAAAATGAAACACAGCATATGCATCCATCTTTTGCTCGAGAATTTCACGGGATAGAGATATGGTATAAGAAATAGACTATTAAGTAACTCTAAATGAATTGTGGATACATCTGTATCCTTAACATACTGAAACGATTGTCATTATTCGTATCAAACCAATAGCGATTCATAACAAGCTAAAT